>NC_026000.2:12521078-12623578 GCF_000442705.2 Elaeis guineensis | reverse complement strand
TGTATGTATGTTGATATACTTGCACACAAAGATAGCAACTTATTTTTGACAGAACAGTAAGCAGACATACGATAAACTGGGAAAGGGCAGGCAGCTCATCCATCTTAAAAGACATCAGGATGGAAGTGTCCTGGAATAGAGCTGCTTTGCTGAGCCTGTCTGAGGTGCATTGTAAGTGCATAGTTATTGACCTGCCATGCAACAAGAGAGCAAAGAATTCATTAAGGCCTTTGTTGAGGCAAAAGCAGAACATCCAGATGAATGGCAGACTTGCCTACCTCCAGCGTTCTCAATTGCTCTTGATACTGGGACACCAGCTGTTTCAGACGCTGCAGCTCTTGGCTTCTCTCATCGTACTCTTTCTGACGTTCATGCTGAATTGCCACAGCTCGCTTCAGAACAGCGTTCTCCCTTAGCAGGACTTCAACTTGTTCCTTCAGCATCACATTTTCCTATTTCACATACAGAAGTTTTCAGAAGCAAACTGATCTTGACCATATGAGTTCCTCAGTTTGATGGAGAGGTATGTTAGACATCCAAAAAAAGAAATATATTGACTATAGCAAAAATCATAAGGTTGCGTTTGATGCATTGCCAGGCAGTGATAATCTGGATTACCTGGTAATCGAGATTATCTGCAATCTAGATAGATTGCCAGTAATGTTGATTACTGTGTTTGGTACATGCAGATAATGTTGCAGTAAAATTATTGAAAATCTTAACTGATATATTTGATATGACAATCAGATTATCGATAATATAACATCAAATTTTCAAAATACCCTTATTATTAATTTAGCATTTTAAAATATTTATTTAATTTTTTTAATAATAAAAATTATTATATGAAAAAAAATATTTTTTAATTAAATAATCAAATTATTTAATTTTTTTATTATTTTTTAATACTTATTATTATTATTTTTATTATTTTTATTTTTTTCCCTTCCTTTTCCTTCCCTCGCATGCCACACCCCCCGCCGCCCCCTCCGCCCCCCCCCTCCGCGTTGTCGCACCTCCGGCACCACCCCCCAGCCATCGCACCTCCGGCACCGCCCCCCGAGCATCCGTGCCTCCTCCCACCCTCCAACACTGCCCCCTGGGCCTCCAGCGAACCCGCACCCCACGCCCCCCACGGCTGCCTCCATCGCTGCCCTCACCCACCCGTGCTACCGCCCTCACCCACCCCACCGAAGGCTGTGTCGGTGGAAGAAGGCGGCGAGGTGAGGAAAAAGATGACCGACCGACTGTCTCCTCTTTTCATGCACGATCATCCTCTTGAGACCGCCAGATCTCAATAGACCGACAGTTTCCCCTTGATTGCCGGCGGCTGCCGTCAAGGAGACGACGACAGCCCACCGATCGACTGGTTTCTAACGGCCGTCGACTGGATTTTGTAGAGAAAGGCGCCAGTTTTGGCCCCCCCTCTTTCCGCTGCCCATCGTGAGGAAGAAGACAATGGGATAGGTGGTGGCGGCGGAAAGGATAACGGCGAGAGCCGTGATGGCGGCGTAGGAGGCGGCCTTGCCGTCGGAGGCATAGGCGAGCGATGGGTGGCGCCGCACGGGAAGGGGAGGCATAGGCGAGCGATGGGTGGCGCCGCACCAGGAGGGGGGAGGGGAGGAGGGCGGTTTCATCCAAAAATTTTATTGCAAGATTATCAAAGTAATGGTAACCTGGATAACCACCCCTCCCCTTGGTAATCCAGATTACCTCATAAGAGATAATCGAGATTACCTAATAATCTGGATTACCAATCCAAAAAACATACCAAACGTGATAATCTAATGGGGCTCCTTTAAATCGTCAGCAATCTGGATAGATTGCCAGCTACCAAACGCAACCTAAATGTCGTGCCTCCATTTCTGTTTACAACGACAATGTCATACTTGCTATAAAGAAGCATAAGATACCTTGTGAAAGTTTTGCATTGCTTCAGCATTAGCACAAGTGACAATGGACTTCTCCAGAACCTCCAGCACTCTGGAGGCACGAGTCCTTGCATCATCCATGTCAGCGGCATTCATCATTTCTCTCACAAACAGCTCAACCCATTCGGAGCCTTCGGTTGGAAGACACGCTGCACCATGCGGATTTTCAGCAGCCTCTTCTGCACCATTGTTGTTCACGATACCTACAAAATTTCTCAAGTCCATGTGGGATGAATATATCTTTCCATTTTCTCAGGGTATTGGCCTGGTAGCACAGTGATTGACGAACATATTAGCAATTACTATGTAATCATATTCAACATGCCCATCAAAGAACAGATAAACTTGAAGAACCTATAACATGACCTTCCAGGATAATCTAATTATATAGCATGGTATCAAGAAACAAGCATGGTATTATCCTCCCTTAGGAGTTGCCATTGTTCAGAACACAAAAAAATCTATCTAAACCCTTAAAAAATAACAGGGTTACTCAAGGAGACAATATGTGAAATCAGGCTTTTACAGTTTCTTGTCTAGCAACATTACAGAAGGAAAAGTTTAAATCAGCATATAGCAGTACAAGAAGACAGGAGTTGTTCATATATAAGAACAAGTAGAGAAAGCACAAAACTTCCAAAAGGCTTAAATTTAAAAAAAAAAAAAATTGCAAGCACATAAATTAAACACAATGACATTTGACTTCTGACAGTTTGACGCCATATTCTAGTTTTTTATTGATAAATATAAGAACGAACATAAGAATGTGTGCCTACATGAATTTCTAGATACAACTATTTCATGTTAATTATATTTTCTTTAAAAATGTTTTAAAATCATGAAAAATTAAGAGATTCCAAAGGTTAAAAAAAACAGGTATATTCTGCAACAAACCATCATTTTCATTATCACAATTTCTAGAAATGCAAAAAATAAACCTCAAATAAATGAAAAAGGAAGCATATTAGCTTTATACTATTAAGTGCACCAAAATGCAGCAATCCAGCAATTAATTCTATTTTGCTTATTTGCAACTAAATATTCAAGCATAAACAGTAAAATATTCAAACATCTAGAGCATTTAGAGTTTATCAACCAAACAAAACAAGATGTGAAACACAGGTCACCCATATATACATGCATATAAAATATATCAATAACTGAAAGAGAATTGTCCCATAACTAAATGAAGCAAAAGGAAAATACGATTAAATTGCTGTTCTTCTACATGCTACTTTTAGTATTAAGGGAAAACTTCAGGCAGCCGCCCATACTAAGAAAAACCATAATGGTTGGCTTGCACCAAACAAAATGTCACTAATTGCAGTTTCTCATAATTAACCTGTTACTTCGATGTCTGCACTCGTGAGTAGAGATCATACTACTGAAAAATCAAATTCCAGAACTCACTCATCCAAAATGATCTTGTATGCCGCAAATTTAGCTGGCAAACTTTGTAAAATGCACCAATTAAAAAACATTGAGCAGAATGATCATACTATCAAAAGTTCAATGTTGAATATTCAACCATCCAATAGTGATCTCTCATGCTGCAGACAGCTGGCCAGATTTGTAAAACACGCCACTTCAAAAACAAGAGCAGAAACAGTAGCTTATGCTTCAGCACTACACCAGTAGCACACAATGTCAGAAAAGTATCATTTCTTAAAGTTAGTTTAAGTCAGCATTTAGCTTGTCACTTTGATCTCTGCTGTTTCCCCTAGATTGATCATGCACTGGTCTGGCTCTTGTTTTGGGTTTATCCTAATTCTAATATTTCTCTTTTACTGTGTGTCGAAAATGTAAAAAGTGTTTTGCCTACTCAAAAAAAGCACTAAGATTTAGCTTTGATAAGCATCTCTGCACAATAACATGATAATTTTGGTAGATTAACCTCCAAAACAAGCTTCTATAATAAGCAATGAATGAATCTTGTTATCTTCATTCATAAAGCCTGGACCTTCCAATGCTTTAAATATAAACAAAAAAAAAAGGAGAGGAGAATATCAGGATGGGTTGGGATAGAAACTTTGAATGACAAACACAATAGAATCCACTCGGCCTCCTAATCATCAAATGGACCAACACCTACATTAGGTGCTCTCCTCAACAATCCTGAACACCAAATAGGGTGAAAATTGATGGATATTCACAAAAAAGTATCTAGAGTACCTGCAAGAATACATGGCATATGTCTCAAGCAAGGATTAGCCTCAGTACTGGTAGGCAGCCCCATCTAGTCCAAGGCCTGTATGGTTCTAGGACAGGTTGGCACAAACAGATGCAACCATTTGCAACACGAATGAAGAAGAAATAAATTGTAACCTGGAATGATAGGCTGTCCCAAGTGTTGGGATGCAACTGCCCCAATCCATCATGGTCCATCCTTCCTAGTACCACCTAGGACACTACAGTCATCCTGGTAATTAGTGTCCTAGGGACATTCCAGGTACCATTATCTTGATAGAATGGTACGACACTGGGCCATGAATCCTTGGTCTCTAATCATGAATGATATGCAAGACTTCCATACAGCTAGAACACCCAGATTTGGAGTGGCGGTTAAAAGGAAGGGATGTGCAAGCATGTCAAAGAAAGCTACTGCTGTTAAAAGCAGAGAAGGCCAAACCATGCCGAACTGGCCCAGTCAACTACCGACACGGTTCAAACCATAAATTCGGTTCAATATAACTGCTCCCCCCCCGCCCCACCCCCACAAAAAAACAAAAAAAGAAAAAAAGAAAAAATCCTGTTGTTTCGATCGATTCCACACCTCCCCCCATGCTTGGACCTCGATGGCGAGAGGCATCAAAGGGAGGCATCCTCTCACCTTCCCCCCCCCCCCCTCTCTCTCTCTCTCTCTCTCTCTCTCATACATGGGGTTAGGGTTTCGAGCCCCCACCCCCAACGACGAGGGCTTTCAAGCGCTCTCCTTCTCTCTCTCTCTCTCTCCCCCCTCCCTCCCTACCCCTCTCTCTCTCTCTTCCTCTCCTTGTCCCCCCCTCTTCCCACCCCCCCCCCACCAACAACTCTTTGTTTCAGAACAGGAGAGTGGTTTTTATTTTCTAATTTTAAATTAAAGTCAGCACATCCTTTGCCAGCTTTATTAAAATCTGAAACGGAGAAAAAAAAAAAGAGGCCAAAATGTCTGCAGCACAGTGCAGACCCACATCATACCATGCCTATCGGTCCAAGTATCAGTTACAAGAACCTTGGTTAAAAGGTAGGGATATGAAAGCATGTCAAAGAAAGCTACTACTGCACAACACATCTGCATCAGAAGCTAGCAACGTATGCTTACATATTTTGGGGATTTCTCAATTTTTTCCTGCTGCCACTAATTTCCAGATTCTTCCAGGTATCATTTTTCTATAAACCGTGTTTTATCTATTTCATATCAATTTGGGCATCATTTTCCTTTATTTCACATGGCCAGACACCCAGGCATAGATGGCATAAGTTAGGGGAATGTTACAGCATGTAAGCATGGCAAAAAAGCTTCCATTGTACGACATATCTGCAACAGAAACCAGCAAGGTTCTTGTACACAGTTTAGGGAGTTCACGGTTTCTTTTTTCAACTGCCATTGTTTTGCAGATCACAGGCATCATTTTTCTTTATGCCTTACCTCAATACAAATTCCATGCGAGGAAAACCAACAAAGTACACAGGATAAGTATTGATCTGAATCAAATTTTCTTTGAAAGGTGATTTAGGAAATAGACACCACAGCCTGGTGTTTAAACTAAGAACATGAAGAACAACTACAGACAACAAAGAATACAAATACAACAACAACAAGAAGAAGGTTGTTGCTTCAAACAAACAGGCCACCTCCTCAATCCACAAACAACTAGGGAACTTAAAATTCATGAATGTGCATCAGCATCCAGAGCAGGGCCTTAATACATATTTGACATTTAATATATCCTTCTACATCCCATGAGCATCTAAACTTTCATTTTTTCTCCTTATGTGTATATGCGCACAAGAATTTCATGGTGTTTTCCAGATCGTATCTGGTTTTGTTCTCCTAATATCTTTTAATTTTAAAAAGATGGTACAAAAATTCACAAAATGAAGAGTATAGATAAAGGCATGAGCACCACAGTACAGAGAAAAGGTAAAAGCCAAAAAGGTCCCTGAAATTGTTTGTTTTAGTTTTGTGGAAAATACAAACAGCATAGTAATCACCCAAATACATTAGCAAATGAGATTTTCTAGACCTACTTAAAATATACATAATTTACACTTATCTATACGAAAATGATATACATATTAAAGTCTCATATTGCTAAATAAATTATGCTTGCTATTCTATTGTTGCACATTTCCATCAAGAGAATAGGCTCAAATAGAATTAACCAAATCATGTACTGATGTCAAAGCAATTAAAAGAGGCTGGACAAAAACTTTAAAATGCTTCAAAGCAAGACAAGTTTCTGAAGTCACGTGAATTCAGAAAAGACCAAACAATGAGAAAACTTAAACTCTAGCCAAGTTCTCGTAGATTTCAGATGGAAACAACTATTTATAGACGTCAGACAGAAACCTCATGCAGTTCATAAAACATACTTGAGATTTTAGAAAAATTGCCACTAAGCTCATTAAAGAAAACAGCTGAAAACAACTCTTAATTGACCTGCAGCAACCTCCTCCATCTTTTGGTTTTATTGACCCTCCACTTGTATATCCCTATGAAGCCCTTGATATTTATCCATCATCTGACTCCTCTTCTACTTCCCTCAAAATGGGGTCAGAGTAGGGTTTTCCTTACTGCAAACCCTATTGCAGTTTATTGTTATCCAAGTTTTTGTGTTCGTTTTTAGACACTAGAATATTTCATTCATAAATAAGTAGAAAATATTGATTGATTGATTATATTCAGATTTCTTCTCCTTCAGTCTGCACTACTATTATGCTTTTGGTTAAGAAGGTAAGTTTCTTTCATAAATAAGTAGAAAATATTGATTGATTGATTATATTCAGATTTCTTCTCCTTCAGTCTGCACTACTATTATGCTTTTGGTTAAGAAGGTAATTGAAGAGTACTTAAAATAAAAGCTTTCTTCCCTTTTTTCTTTCAAAAGTCAAATATGCAAACATCAGAGGGATAGGGCACGCTTATGGAGGCAGAATCTACTAGTGCTTAGAAGGCAGTCTTTTGGTAGCTACTGCTAACGATCTTACAATTTTCTTCAGAGCTCTTCTACAGGACTTTTTGAAACTTAAGGAGGCTCTCGAGTATGAAGGATGAGTGGAGCAATCTCTCAATGCACCCAAAACCCAATCAACTATCCCTTTGTAGTTGCATAAGCAACCTCTAGGAAAATGATTATCAGGTGCACACCCTGTACCGTCCCAGCTAATGTAAGCATCATTTAGGGGAATCCATATATGTAAAGCTCAAAGCCAAAAGCCTTTAATCTCCTTATAGATAATCTTCACAAGAATCCTACTGTTTGGAAACAAAACATGCTATATTAGCTGGGAGGCTTCCCTTCAAAAATTTGTTGTCCAGTCATCGCTGTTTTATTGTTTAAAAGCTACGTAGATGCCTGGTCTGTAGTGATAATTTAGAGAAAGATGACAGGAGATTTATCTGTTGAAAAAAGATAATAGAGCTTGCACCAAATTAGTTAGGAGCCTTGTTGGCTAACGAAAGGATTTTAGGCCTTTTAACATGCAACAGGCATGGATCAGTCAACAGGCTTACCATGTCCGCAAAAGTCTGACCTGGTCTTTGGACATTTATCAAGGCCAATAATTTAGTGTATGTAAGCAATCAGAAAGAAGATGACCCCCTTGGGTGGTCACTTACTTCTAATGGATTAAAATGTTGGATTTGCTGCTGAGTCTGCATTTCTTCCTAGCATCTCCATGACTCCATCTGACCAAAGTTATACCCTCTCGAAATTGAGAGGCATTTAGAATATCAAATTGCCCCCTACAAAAGCACTAAGTTATACTGAATAAGAGAAAGGCCCTAAGACTAATTATCTAATGTGTTATCCTCAATGAGTATTTTAACCAATTTCAATGGGCATTCCTTCATTCTATAGTAAAACTTTTATAGACCAAATATTATAAAGGGCATCAAGAAAAAGGATATTTGTCCCAATTGTCGCTGGGTATATTTGGATTAATAGATTTAAGTCACTTTACTATGGCAAAGACAAGGAGATAAACTAATGGATTCTCTGGACCTGACAACCTGATATTGGCTGGATTACTATCTAATTCAGTGACCCAGTGGGTTTATGTGGATGGTCTCTTGCAGCATCTATCGATAGGAGGAGAAGATTGTTATAACTGCAAACATCTGTTCATCCTGAGAGGTCTGTAGCTGGAAAACCTGTATTTAATGGGATAATTGGTCAGTCTTACGAGGCCTTCAAGTGGTGCAAGCAAGCAGATTTTGAGAGTACATCAATTGTATGTCCACCACCTCATAACATTAAATTTTATATTTATTGCCGCTGAGAACTTGGAAGGATGTATTTTTGTAGCACCACTAGCATCTAGAGGTAAATGATACTGGTAGCTAATATGGTGACAAGAAAAGCTAGGGCAAGGACTTATTTGGAATCAGATTGCCCCTACTACTTTTTGTAACATGAAAAACAATAGCAACATATTCTTTTAAAATGAATGGTTTGTGACCATAAATTGTTTTTAACAAAGAACAATAATAAAAAATATTAGGACTTGGACTTGGTGCTGTCAATGCAATCTCGAGTTATTACATTATTCCAAAAATGAAGTTTCTCCAAAATTCCTCATATTCTCAATATTTGCTTAGCTTTATTCAGATTTTTGCTTATGCTTTCCTTTCCCTCGTATCACAGAGAATGTCTATGTATACAAAAAAACTTTTCTTGATAAGTCATGTTAGCCTTATAAAAACTGAGCGGTCTGGTTGTGAAGCATTACTAGAACATGTTTCCACGAAGCCTAAAATAGATGACATATACAAAACGCGAGTGTTGCCTTTCAGAAAAATTGTTTTGGAAAAACTAACACGTCATAAAAATTCCAAAAAAAAAAAAGTTTTATGTAAAAAGGATCTCATACTTCTGATCTTCATAATTAAAACTGATGAAATACATCAGTTTGATAGCCTCTCAGAAATACTTTTTTGGAAAAACTAACGCACCATAAAATTCAAAACAGTTTCATGTTTCTCATCCTCTGTTTTAATAGAACTCAAGAAACAGCCACTGAAAAAATAAGATAAATACTAAAGTTGGTTTCAACTAACAAAACTTGATAGTAAAGATGTCAGCTTCCTTTCACAAGGAAGATGCTCTCTAAACAACAAACTAGAACATGAACGTGCTCAAAATTTGCCTTTCAGCAGAAGGCTGAGCAATCATTATGCAATTTTATAATTCAACATCCAAATAGATTTAATTATGAGCCTTGTTTAATAAGACATGAAAAGAAGCCAGACACATTAAGCACAGCAGACAGATTCTGTAGATTTACTAAAAATTTTAGTATTTTAAGTTACAAATATAATGTGATGACAGCTCTCTTTCATTGATGACTAGAACTGCATTAAGAATAGACAACCAGATTAAGGTTTCAACACATGTAAATACAACCATGGATGAAGAAGGATTGCAAGTTTGCAGCCTTGATACAGATTGCACATGATGGGACTTAAGATCACTAAGGAGGATAATACACAACAAGGCATAAATAAAACATATACACACACAATTAAGAATAAGGTTGGCCAGATGGAAAAGCGCATGCCTCAAGAGGAACAGTAGCATAGCTATGGCAAATTTGCACGATGGACTCTTAAGATTGCTGAATTCAGATCTCATGTAAATGGCCAAATATATGGAGCAAACTAAGAGCATATGAATATAATTCAGAAGCAACATTAAGACCAAAGTTTCTATTTCCTTCCCAGAGCAACACGAACTTCATCACCTAGAGCCTTCACTAACTAAATCACAAACAGGACGAACCATTTGGCCAGACTAAGATATCACACTCCATCATCTTCCTAGATGAGATTTAGGCATCAATTATTTGCCACAAAAGCTGTATTTCTTGCCATTGTTCACCAACCAAGCTGTTGGTATTCCAAAATACATAGTAGGATTGCCAGACTCCAATGCATATCTTTCCAAGAACAACAGACTGCATGTCAGAAGAGCCACCAGTTCTTCTATTCATAGCATATAACACTTTTTCTTATATGATCTGTCTACAAGTTCAGATTCTTCTGTATTATCCCCTCTCCCTAGCTTAGCGTTGAAGGCAAAGAATGGCAGAGATTGTTTGGGCTTTTGTGAGCCATGTTAAATAATGATTGAAATCAAAGAAATAAAAAGTCCAGATCAAGGTGATCTTGGATAACAGTTAATTATTATAAAGTAGAAATCAAGACCAGAGCAGCAATTTATGTTTCCAATCAGATCTCGTCTCCCATGAGATGGCTTGGATCTAATCATAAAGGGTACATTTAACATTGAGATTTTGCTAGCAGTAGAAATGGATAAAGATTAGGATGAAGGTCTTAACAAGTGCTAAAGTCATGACTGGGGCCATCACTAGGATTAAAGTTCTAAGCTATGGTTCTCAGCCCTAAACCGCCTGGGTTCAACAAGAATATGGAAAGTTGGATCCCCAATGGATCTCACCTGAAGCACCCCTTATCTACCTAAAGAAAAGTAAATTTTCAGACTCCAAACTGAAGAAAGATACCATGCTAACATGACGTGGAATGATCTTGATTTTGTTCGTTGATAAAACCAATATTACTAAATTTCATAATCCATGAAATCAGTTGACAAAAAACAAACATCAAGCCAAAAGAAAATAAGGTAATTCTTAGCCCTATACCTCAACCGAGAAATTTATAGTACACGAGAGTTGATTATTTCAATATTGAGACAGAAATGTTAGCATCAAAATTATGAATGAACTAAAAATTGTATGCTGATTTTCAAGATTGGATTCAGATTAGAGCTGAGAAACAGATCGGGAAGGAAGTTGATCTAGTTGAAGTTTGGGTTCCAACTCACAGTTAAGATCCTTTAAAAATTGAGATTGAGGTCAAAATTAAAAACAAAAACTTCAAGAAAATATTCAATAATCCTTATCTCTTACAGAGAACAAGGTCCATATAAAAAATAAAATACATAAACAAGCGCATCCACCACATTATGCATGTTTAAGTTCTAACTCAATATCACTGCTACAAGTGATAAGTCATTGAAAAAGATCTCTGATAAAAAAAACAGAAGCAGGTAGACTCAAAAGAATTTTCAAACAGTTCGACTATTGCACTACTTTAGACAAGATACTACTATATAAAAATAAGACATGATCAATACAAGGGGAAGGAAGATTGTATCACTTCTAAAATTCAGATAGATCCTAAAGGTGAAAGTCATGACCTGCAACAATCAAAATATGTGAAGGGGAAAAAAAGACCAATAGGGTATTCCATAAGAAAAATCAATTTCAACCATATACATTTAATTGACCAAAGAAAGCTATGCCACATGAGAGCCTGAGTATCTGAATGCATGCATACCTTCAGTTAAAACATGAACATTTGTTTCCATTCCACTTTCAGGTTTGCTCCCAGCAGAATCAAAGTTGATATCTGCTGACTCCAGATGGAGATCATTTAAACTCTTTATGGCAGAAGCCAGATCATTTCCAGATGCTTCAAGTGCCCTTCCAAGAAACTGTAATAATTTCATCACCGCTTATTAGCTAAACATAGACATCATAAGCCATTAATCTAATTTTATGACTTGTCTAACGAATCAGAAAGAAAGTTGATCTGATTCACATTAAAAAGCATCTAAAATTGTCAAAAAAGTGTTCCAGCCTTAATAGGAAAAAACCATGTGCAACGAAATCACACACATACCATCTGTATGCTACCAAAATCAAGTGTTTAAATCACCAAAAAAGAAAAGAACTACCACAAGCTGCTTCATAGGATGTATTTCAGATCTATCTTCACAAAACTAATCTTATAAATAAAGAACGACTAAAATTCGCAGCCAACAGACCTGGATTTCATGCTTGAACATTTTCCTTGATAAGATAGATAGAATACGCAATATGACTGTTTGAAAGCATGCTAATTTCTAGCTGCTTCTAAAAGGGGGGGAGAAGGGGGGGTTGTTTTTGGTTGTGTGGGGGGGGGAGCCAGGTGGGCGGTGGGGGAAGTGGTGAGGAGAGGGAGGAACAGGAATTCACTAACGATTGTTTACACAAAAAAATTCAATGAATCCCATGTGAGTGTACACGCGTATTAAATCCACTAAACAGGTGGTAGTGTTTCATTAACCGACCATCATTGTTCTCTGACCTAACGACAAAACAACTTCTTTAAAAGAAAACAGGAAAAAAAAAAAGAAAAAGGGAAAAAAGGGAAATAAAAGATGTCGTGTTCCCATCACCAATTAAATGTTCCATTGATTCCAACAATCAAATACAAATCTTCCACTTCCCTGAACCATAATCATGAGAAGTTAATATTTACTGAAAAACAGATAGGACAAAGAAGGCTATAGCTTGGCAAATGCACCCTTCTTTCATTGAGAGGACATTCCACGTTCGAACCTTGGGAGGTGTTTCCCATGGATACTTCATCATTTCTATAAAATTATTGATCATGCCTTCACATTGTTCCATTTAAACTAAAAGTAGACAAGAAAAGGGAAAAGAATACAAATGTTTCATGTAAACATAGAGGTCATACAGCGGCGAACAGACCAGAAATGAATATGCCTTGCCACTCTTGCTGGCTATATAATTAAATATATTAATCTCTCCATTTTCAACAAGACCAACATCTACCAAACTTGGAATATAATACAACTGCCCTTTCTGTAATGTGTATATCCAAATAATACATTACAATTATTCTATTTTACAATCTAAAGTGCAAATTATTCGATATAGTTTATGAATCAGCAATCAGCATGTGCCACTTGAAAATGGGTCAGCAACCAAATGAAATAAAACAAATAATCACAACAGCAGATGATAAAAGACATAAAATCTCTGGCAAAGGGTCTGCAAATTATTCTTTTTCCTTTTTTTTTCTTTTCTTCCTCCTGAATTCCCTCAATCTGTACCCTTTGTTTCAATTTTTCCAACAGCAAATAGCAACTAGCAACTCAAAACAATAAAATAAACTAAGCCAACCAAAACCAGTCAGCAAATAGCAGCAGTGCACGAGCCCATGGAAGCATAAGCATAATGACTCAATCAGTTCGTTAAATAATATATATATATATATATATATATATATATATATATATTTATTTATTTATTTATTTATTTATTTAAATTAGTCAATATATTTCATGCATGGATGATTATTTCACGAATCAAACATACTAGAACTAGAGTGGTGAATCAAATTTACCAGAACTAGAATGCAGGATGAGCTTATCAGCATCGAATCATTCTCAATTCCATCAAAAGATAAAAGATTTCGTTTTTTTCACATGAATCACAGAGAAGTGACCATATCACATATATAACAAAAACGTCTAGAACGCAACAGCCACAGAAGAGATCGTCTTCAGAAAAACGAACACCAGAAGAAAGAAAGGCGAGAAGGGGCTTCGAACCTGTGGGTCCATGTCGGGGAAGAGGGACCGCAGGTGGGCAAGATGAGGCGAATAGTGATTACCGCTGCCGCCGCTGTTGTTGTTCTCGTCGTCGTTCCGATCGAACGCCGGGGAGGTGGAGGCGGAGGAGGGCCGGGCCGGGGAGAGAAGGACGGCGGTGGGAGAGGAGGCGCCGGCGGAGCAGCGGGCCCTCTTGGAGGCGGGGGGAGGGGTGTGGAGAAGCTCCTCGAAGACGGAAGAAGACCTCTTCCCACAGACTAGGGCAGACATGATGGTCTCCTCCTGGCCTCGGCCTTGCAGTCCTCCTTGGGGCCGATCCCTTTGCTCGCCGCGGCCGCCGCCTCCTCCTGCTCGTCCCTATGCCGCTCCTCCCATCCAGCGGCGGCGATCTCGGTCGTAACCCTTCTGCGAGCCTCTGCGGATCGATCCACGTTGGGGGCGGCGAGGGGGAGATGAGAAGGAGAGCGGGAGAGGGGTAGGGTTTGGTTTCTTCTGCGATGGTTCGGACAGGGTACTTTGCTTGGGGTGAAGGGACGTCACATGAGCATTTATATGGACCAGCGAGGGAGAGGGCCGGATGCCGTTCAAATGGGTGAGCACATGGAAAAAGTAGTGTTTCCTTTGTATGCGTGGCGAGTTTATCTTATCTTACCCACTAAACACGCACGGTTAATGACAGCCTAAGAAGGGCTTGTGGTGGAGTGAGGCAGCCATTGGGCTAATTATTGCCTGGGGGTGGTCTAGGTAGACCACCCAGATCCCATGGTGGATAACACGCTACATCAATCCTTGTATTTCACGAATTCCCGATTGGGCGTTATCCACCGTGCACGGCTCCGAGATGTGTGCTGGTCTAACTGGGCGTGGTCCAGACAATAATTTCTCCAGCCATTGTGGTTTGGGTAGAGTTGGGAGATGGAGCCAACATTTTTCCAACCTTGGGTGCATGAAACTATGAATGTCTGTCTTTGTAGCCATGAGTAAGGAGAAGGATGGATAGAGAATCGTATTAGATCCAGAAAGGTCATCGTATATTAGTTTTGATATTTTTTAGTTATTGAACAGAAGAAGATTTCGATCCTCATAATGATTACAATCTCTATATAAACAAATATGGAAAGCGATGCAAATAAACCAACCCTCTAT
Source organism: Elaeis guineensis (assembly GCF_000442705.2). Lineage (NCBI taxonomy): Eukaryota > Viridiplantae > Streptophyta > Magnoliopsida > Arecales > Arecaceae > Elaeis > Elaeis guineensis. The sequence goes on along the minus strand of NC_026000.2, from coordinate 12,608,877 downwards.
ATATGGAACCATTCCTCTTCTGAATAGAGATGCAAGTGTGACATCCAGGAGGGGAAGGAAGGAAAGGGGTGGCAAGTGTTATCTAATTAATATCGTCATATTGTCCAAACTTTTTGAATTGAAGTTAAGGCGTAGACATCATCGGCGGGCACAGATGGCTTTAGAATGTAGGCTTTCAGGATGAGATGGAATGCGAACTTATCAAGTGGAGTATGGTAGTCTGAAACCATCTTTTGAAACTGGAGAAAGGCAGCCTCTCAGGAAAATACAAACTAGATGCGCAAAGAAACTAATTTGATTTGTTCTTTGAGCAAGGACTATAAACCCATCATAAGAAAAGAATCAAGGGTTGTAAGATTGAAGATTGTCCTAAAATTCGATAAATAAACCACTATATTTTTCATATTGTTGTGGCTGGAATCCGTCCTGAGCCGGAGGTGTTGAAGCGGGATGACGTCCGATGAATTGGCGGCGATCAGACCTGCAAAAAAAAATCCCCATCGGAGGTTGTTCCGACGAAGACCCTCCGATGCTCAAATCAAATTTTTCGCAGTAGGTGGAAAAGAGCGAACGCTTATATGAGGGAGCGAAGGCATACTTGGAGGATCCTTGTTTACCTCTTTATATTGGTGAGGTTGGAGTCCTGAGAAAAAGATAGGTTAGAAAGGATCTTTTTGTCCCTCATCATGTTCTTGAGCACTATACCTGGTCCTTTTGCTCTTTAGAGTTTGTGAGCGATGTCACATCATAGCAAGTGGGGGGCATCCCTATTAATGTCATGAGTTGACAGTTTGAAGCTTAGAGGATGGTGTGGCTTTGTTCATGAATATTCTCATAGTCATCATAGCAAGCCACTATCTTTAATAGTTTGACGTGGCAGTCGTTTGGAGACTTTGGACTGAGATCATTGGATGCTTCGATCGAATCAAGAATCAGAGAGAGTAGGCCTCGGGTTAGTCACATATCAGGATGTGGTGAGCTTAGTAAATGCTGGAGTCAGGGGTATCGACCGAAGTCAACCCATTGAGAGTCTATCTGGGTTTCCAGATCAAATGCCAAAGTGGCTCAGTTGCATGCAGGATAACACAGCCTGATGGGACCGCACGGAAGCCGACCTCCTAAAAGTAATAAATTGTAATAGTGAATGGTTGCGAGGCCTATTAAGAGTAAAGATCAACTAAAGATCTTCGGAGGAGATGCCAAAGCTGGAGCTTCTCTTGGCTCGATGCCCAATGTTCGGGCGTCACATCTGGACTGATAGCTAAAGACTCAGTCGAGGTAAACATCAATCGTCCGAGCTGAGATCATTTGTCGAAGTCCCGATTGGTAGACGAAGCTAGACGATCAAAGTAGAAAATCCATTTGTCTGAGAATTGAAGTCAGCTGTCGAGGTGGGGTCGGATGCACGCGGAGGGCGTGGGGATCCACGAGCTGAAGTCGAACATGCGAGTGCATCCTCCCGCTCCTCTTTCTGTCCTGCCACCATTTCTCTGTCCTCCATCTCTTCCTTTTATCTTATTGTGATCCTCCTAGGAGGATGGGACGAGAGAGAGAGAGGCAATTAATGCCTTTCTCAGGTTTAGATGACCCAGGGCAATCCTCGTAGCATATGCACAGTGGATGATGCACAGTGGCAATTAATAAAATATATGGGGTAGTATGGCCATTGGAGGTCTTGTAGCACTAATTGTGGGCTGGTTAAATTGTTACTATGCTGGACCTCCAGTCTCTTCTTATCTTCGATCCAGATAAAATTTCTTCCAACACATGCCTCCCTACTTCCGAGCTTGAACCTTGGCTTAGGCGAAGGGAATATAGTAGGCAAAATGGGCTGAAGATACAGGGACCTTGTCTGTTAATAGAGATGTGCGTGCAACTCGTGCACGATGCTTAATCGTTGCTGAGAAATACGATCGAGGTTGGGATGACCAAAATCCAAATTCATGCATACTTAAACTAGGCGCTGGAGAATCCAAAGCAGATTTTTTTAAAGGGGGCGACGTCAGAAACTTCGTTGAGCGGCCTTTGGGAGGAAGGCCTCGATTCCATCAAAAATGCAAGCGAGCACGAGGAGCCCCTCCCTTCGATCTTTCTCCTCTATCCAAAGTAATCGTGGATGAAAAAATTCTGGTTAGACGGGCACATCGTTCGGACCTAACGAGGTTCAGGGTGGTGAGGGTCGATCATCCCAGAGCGATGGGTTGTAATAATGAATGACCCAAAGACTGGTTAGGAGTATGGATTGACTCAGAATTTTTGAGGAAGATGCCGAAGTCGAGGTTTCCCTTGACCCTACGCCTGATGCTCGGGTATTGCCTTGGGGTCGGTGATTGAAAGATCGGCCGAAGCTAAAATCAATTATTCAAACCTCAATCTTTGAATAGAATAAGGTTTGTCGACCGATGCCTGGACCGATAGGAAACTGGGGTTGATGGCTGGGGCGGGGATCGACGTTGTGGCCTTCATTAGAACCTGACATCGACGGGGACATACTTCAATCCAGGTGTGATACCCTCTCCCAATATATACTCCTCTGTCTCTGGGTGTTGGGCAAAGGGAGTAATCCCACATGTGCTGACCGAGAATGTGAGGCACCATCTTGACTATAGGTCATGCATGTGACTTTCGAGGCATGTCTGCGTCTCTATGCCCTCATTGAATGTATGTCGCCTAGAAGCTTGAGAGAGGAGAGGTGAAGCAGCACGACTACTCCACTTGTACTTAAATTAAGTATGCATTAGCAAAGACGGTGCCCGCGATCAATCCCCAGTCAATATGTATCATCAGTTAATAGGGGTGGTTACTAGGTGCTTGAATTTGGTTCTTCTTTTTATAAGAAAAAATCTCTCTCCCACCTCCATCTCACAGTGGAGGCTCACTCCTTGCACGCTATGGCAAGAAGATGGCTCTTTTTGCCATGGGTGTGTAGTGGATGTTTTCTTCATGAGCAAAGGAGCCCACCTTTCTGGTCGAGGCCGTCGTCAGTCGTTCGAGGGAAGAAAGTTGTCTTATAGATTCTACCTTGGCTTAGAAGGTATTGGAAACAGCCGTCTTGCTCGAGGAGAATGCAGATCCACAGTCTTAAGGGATTATTCTGACGTCATATTCAGAGCGAGTATGGCTTCAATGACAGTTTCTCATGATATTTCTATGAAGTACGTGCTTCCAAAAGGGATAGCTACCAGACCGCGTAATTGCTCTTAGTGGGGACTGCAGTCCTCACCATTGGGAGATCCCCTCCTCAGGGCCCTTAGTGGTCTACTGGTGCGGCCTTCACCTGCCGCCACTGGCGCCCCATCTGCTTCCCGATTGGATCGGTGAGGACAGTAATTACCATCAGTTATCGGGTGTGTGGGTGCCTCTTTCTCCTTTTCGTAGGTTGGGAACACGGAGTCGGAAAGTTCAATGCCTCTGCCATGCACGGAGAGAAGGTTGCCAGTGTAGACACTTCCACCGCTTCGGAGATTGGAGGGCCTATGTAGGGAAGATGATGGCACGCCCAAGTTTCGATTTCCTCCTTGGCGAAGGAAAAGGGAGCTTTTCTTTGGGCAAGGCGCAGAGTCGATGCTAGCATCCATTGTTTCTTTTTTTCTTTTTCTCTTTTTTTTGTATGATCACATTTGTTGCGATCCTTTTTCTGTAATTACTATAAATAAAATACTTCATTTGGAATTGGACTTGCTTCGTGTTCATTTGATCCTTTACAATTCTACCTCCTAACTTTAGCAATTTCACATTGATTAGACAGAATTACTAGGAACACCGTCTGCCCTGAACCCTCCTACCAAAAGGAGGAGCCCTTAGCCTTTCGAAAGGTAGAATCTCTAGGTCTTCGGGCTCTCGATGAAAAGTGGAGCCTTTGGTGTCAACCCTGCGCACATGAAATGAGAGGATTTGTCGATTCGGTTCTGTTGGTCCTTCTGACGCCCAGCTTCAGGGAGAATTAGATCATAGAAATCAGCTTTATAAAGTTCAGTGACCTCAATTCGATCCTTAAGGATCAACTCGGTTTAGGCTTTGGTTCAACCTCAGTCCAACTTCAAATGAGTCTTGATCCTTGCTTCAATTTATCATTAACCTCAGCTTCGGCTTTGTCCATGAGAATTGTGAGTATTTTAGAGCCTGTTCTCTCTAGCTTGGATTGCTTGCTCTTTAATTTCAGGCTTAGTCAGGATAGTGCGAGGTGCCGTCTCCTGTTAGGAGATATTGGGAGGGGGCTCGATCAAAGATCTAGAGGTCTCTATAAGGCTCAGGTCCGTAGTAGACGGCTCCAGTACTGCTTGAGATCGGATCGTCGATGCCGCTTAAGATAGGGTCGGTCGCCGATCTTGGGGTCGTTCGGGGCTTTATCCACTAGTTAATAGCCTCGATCCTGCTCGCGGATAAATGTGGAGATGCATGCAGGGAGCTTCGAAAAACTTTGAATTACTTACTAGTAGCCTCACAGCTGTTGACTGATTTTGTCGATGGAGGCTTAAGCATTGCTCGAAAGCAAATCGTTCATCAAGTTGCTCTAGGACCACCTATAGCAGGTGCTTCGGCATCACTCGAGAGTGAGTTGGCCGGCGTGCTTCGGCATCGCTGGAGGCCGGGTGTAAGGGAGGAGATCAATATCGTAAACTCCAATATCATCCATAGGAGGCCACTATAGTAGGCTTCGGAACCGCTTGCAACCAAACTCCCTAGTTTTCATGAAGCCCTCTCTGGGAGCACAGTTCCTATCTGTTGCGTCACCCCCTCATCCGTTTGCCTGCTTGTGAAGTAGGTCGATGCTGTGAGGCATGGATCGACACCGTGAGATGCATAGAAGGTGCATAGGAAGCTCCTTCAATCGGAACCGCGTGCCTTAGTTGGATAAACAAGAGGAGCGGGAGGTGCTTCAATCTTGTGGGCATGCCGGAGAAGGTTCAGGCCTACGGAGATCGATCTTAGAGCTACTCGAAGTACGACACACACGTAGAAACTTTGTTCACTATGTGGCGTATGGAGGTAGGTGGGCTTAGGCCATTGAAGTGTAGGTCTAAGTGGGCTTTAGCCCCATCACTACTTTATTAACACCCCCAATGGCCCCTAACATGAGGCTATGGCAGTAACGATTGCAGATGGGATACATAGGCAATAGGTGGGACATTGCCATATCATGTATTCGAGGCTCCACTATTATGACTAATTCTCTCGAATATTTTTTATTTTATTTCAGCCATTGGTCGTTGTCGCAGACGACTTCGGTGCCAACCGGGGATATGCGCATGAGAAACTTCTCTGCTTTGGTGGTAGCTGGCGATCTTCGATCCCTCACTAGAGAGAGATCTACTACATTGAAGAATGGGATCTTCGACTAGTGGATTTTGACTTTCACCTTCATGTGCGTACTCTGATCTACTTCGACCCAGTCTTCTCCTCCTCCACTTGAAGAGTGGGATCTTCAACCAATGGATTTTGGCTTCCGCCTTCATAGACATAATCTGACCTACTCCGATCCAGTCTTCTCCTCCCCCACTTGAAGAGTAGGATCTTCGATCGATGGATTTTGACTTCCGCTTTCATGGACATATTCTGACCTACTCTGACCCAATCTTCTCCTCCCCCACTTGAAGAGTGGGGTCTTCGGTGGATGGGTTTCGATTTTCACCTTTATGGGCGTACTCTAGCCTACTCTGACTTGATCTTCTCCTCCCCCACTTGAAGAGTCCAACCCAATCTTCTTCTCCCCAATTTGAAGAGTGGGGTCTTTGATCGATGGGTTTCGACTTCCACCTTCATAGACATACTCTGACCTACTCCAATCCAGTCTTCTCCTCTCCCACTTGAAGAGTTGGGTCTTCGACTGATGGGTTTCGGCTTCCATCTTTATGGGCATATTCTGGCCTACTCCGACCCAGTCTTCTCCTCCCCCATTTGAAGAGTGGGATCTTCAGCCGATGGATTTCGACTTTCATCTTCATGGACATACTCTGGCCTACTCCGATCCGATCTTTTTCTTCTCCACTTGAAGAGTGGGATCTTCGACCGATGGATTTTGACTTCTGTCTTCATGGACATACTCTGACCTACTCCAACCCAGTCTTCTCTTCCCCCACTTAAGGAGTGGGGTCTTTAACCAATGGATTTCGACTTCCACCTTCATGGACTTACTCTGACCTACTCTGACTCGATCTTCTCCTCCCCCACTTAAAGAGTGGGATCTTCGACTGATGGGTTTCGACTTCCACCTTCATGGACATATTCTGATCTACTTCGACCTCGTCTTCTCCTCCACCACTTGAAAAGTTGGATCTTCAACTGATGGGTTTCGACTTCCATCTTCATGGACGTACTCTGGCCTACTCCAACCCAGTCTTCTCCTCCCCCACTTGAAGAGTGGGATCTTCGGTCGGTGGGTTTCGACTTCCACTTTCATGGATATACTCTGGCCTACTCCAATCTAGTCTTCTCCTCCCCCACTTGAAGAGTAGGGTCTTCGGCCAATGGATTTTGGCTTCTACCTTCATGGGCGTATCTGGCCTGTGATCTTTTTCAAAAGAAATAAAAAATTAAGGCTTAAGAATTCCTTATCAGAAAGTTTTATGTAGATCTTTTGAAGCTTGTTTTTTCTTCTGATCTGGTTGGTATGCCCCATGTTGCAGCTAGCCTCTGTCTGGCATTGGAGTGGCTGGAATCAAAGGTGCATCAGACCACCAAAGATGGGACTTTCGTGCACCAGCTGTTGCTAGATAGGCTATTGATTTTAGATTGTGGCACTCAGGAAGCCATAGTTAATCAATCACGAGTTGGCCGTAAGGCTGAAAGAATGTCTGATGAAGGATCCACCAACTAGGGGAGGCCATCCCTATCCCCTTTGACTGTACCATCCCATCTTGTCCCGCCAGAGATTTTCTGCCCCTGTTGAACGTCCTTGAGAGCCACACTTGGCTTTTCAACTTTCTCAAGTTAGATAAATATTGTCACTTCATGGCATGTAGGGGGCCACGCCTATTAATAGCATGAGCTGTCAATCAAAAATTTAAGCATGGCACAGCCTTCACTCCTGACCATCTACTTATACTAATAGGATGATGTGATGGGACTATAAAGAGCCCCTTTGGGGTCATCATGGCAAGCCACTGGGGGCATTAATTGATCCAAGGAGGGATGCACTCCAATGGCTGGTCATGTTCCAGCAGGCAACAAAGTCAACATGGATGCCTGAATCGGGGCCAACGATCGAAGCTGAGACTGACGGTCGAAGTCAAAGTAGGCGGTCGAGACATAAGCAGGGAGTAATGGGATAATGGCTGAGGTAGGGCGATGAAGTTTCCTTGATAAGACGGTCACTTCTTCCCATGAATAGGCTTGCATCCTCCTGATTTAAATTATTTGCCCCCCATTCTTAAGCCTAACCAGAAGAGCTTAAAAGGAGGGACGCCTCTCATTTAATGAGATAGAGCTCGATAGTTGCATGGCATGGACTACTTTGTTTCTTTTGAAAGTCGATAGAAGGGATTGTGGGGATGCCTTCGATAACTAACGCGTAGTAGTGCAACAATGGATCGCATGCTCGTTCCTAAAAGTGAGCAAGTATCCTTCTTCTAGCACCAATCTGTTACGGCTGGAATCTATCTTGAGTCGGAGGTGCTGGAGCAGGACATTGTCCGACGGATCGACAGCGATTGGACCTGCCAAGAAAAACCTTCGTCAGAGGTGGCTCTAGCGGAGACCCTCTAATGCTCCAGTCAGATTTTTCGTAGCATATGAAAAAAAGTGAGCATTTATGAGAGAGAGTGGAGGCGTACCTGAAGGGTCCCTGTTTACCTCTTTATATAAGTAAGGTTAGAGCTTTGAAAAAAAGAGAGGTTGGAAAAGACATTTTTGCTCCTCATCATGTTCTTAAGCACTATGCCTGGTCCTTTTGCCTTTTAGAGTTGGTGAGCGACGTCACATCATAGCAAGTGGGGGGCATCCCTATTAATGTCATGAGTTGACAGTTGAAAACTTAGAGGGTGGTGTGGCTTTATTCATGAATATCCACATAGTCATCATAGCAAGCCGCTATCTTTAATGGTCCGATGTGACAGCTGTTTAGAGATTTTGGATTGAGATCATTGGGTGCTTCAGTCGATCCAAGAATCAGAGAAGGTAGGCCTCAGGTTGGTCACACGTCAGGATGCGGCAAGCTTAGTAAATGCTGGAGTCGGGGGTGTCAGCCAAAATCAACCCATTGAGGGTTTTTCCAAGTTTTCAGATTAGATGCCAAAGTGGCTCAATCGCACGCAGGATAACACGGCCTAATGGGACCGTGCGAAAGCCGACCTCCCTAAAGTAATAAGTTGTAATAGTGAATGACTGTGAGGCCAATTAGGAGTAAAGATCGACCAAAAATCTTCGGAGAAGACGCCAAAGCTAGAGCTTCTCTTGGCTCGATGCCCAATATTCGGACATCACATCAGGTCGGTAGCTAAGGACTCAACTGAGGTAAACATCAGCCGTCGGAGTTGGGATCATCTATCGAAGTGCCGATTGATGGATGAATCCAGGCGGCCAAAGTAGGAAACCTGTTTGTCTGAAAACTGAAGTCAGCTGTCGAGGTGGGTTCGAATGCACGCGGAGGGTGCGAGCATCCGCGGGCCAAAGTCAGACATGTGAGCGCATCCTCCCACTCCTCTTCCTCTCCTACCATATTTTTTCTGTCCTCCATCTCTTCCTCTCTTCCTTTTGTCTTGTTGTGATCCCCTTGGGAGGATGGGACGAGAGGGAGGGAGGCAATTAATGCCTTTCCTAGGTTTAGATGACCCAGGGCAATTCTAATAGCATATGCATAGTAGACAATGCATAATGACAATTAATAAAATACACAGGGCAGCATAGCTAATGGAGGCCTTGTAGCACTGACAGTGGGCTGGTTAAATTATTACCATACTAGGCCTCCGATCTCTTCTTATCTTTGGTCTAGATAAAATTTCTCCCAACACATACCATATTAAAAATAAAAAAGATTACCACTCTTCTAATTATGTCAAGTAATAGCATCATCATAGTATTGATAGATTAACAACCAACAACTATTAGCTCAGCTAATTGGCATTCCCCCATCCAAAGGCATTTTGGGTGGACATCTAAGTTGAAAACCTAGTGACGGCATATTACCTAGTATATTGCTCAAAAAGGAATCTCTAGGGCAAAAATTTTATATTTCAAGTACTTATAATATGATAGAAACTTATAAGCACCTTATATGGTAACCTATATATAAATTTAAGCATGAGAAATCCAATGACAACTCATCAAACATTCAAACAATGATATATCGAGTTGCTGAATTGTAGCCATGGCCAACAAAGATGATTGAATTGTTGATTCTTGTTGGCTTTTTTTGTATGGCTTGATCATATGTGTGAAAGCAAAAGGAAATAGAGAATTTCTATATTAATGTTGGAAGCAGCCTTCTGAAAATATGTTGAATGTTTCGTTGTTAGATGTATCAATTATTTTAATTGATCTATTGTGTACTGAATTATTTTTTTCTTCCATAAGGAAAAAATATCTGTATTGTTAAGGAGATACTAAAACTTGATGATTTTCTCCATATGTGGTAAGAATTTTCAAAATCTTTTAGGTCCCAACTAGAGGAGAGAATAAGGAGGTGTTTGGTTGGGAGGAGTGAAGGTCCAGAATTGGAATGAGTAACTTCCATTCCAACCGTTTGATTGGGAAGAGTTCCATTCTGATTCTGATTCTGGAATGGAATGGGAATGGCTCAATCTATATAGAACTCAATCCCAACTCTCCTCTATAGATTCAATTTTTCATTTCAATTCCGATTTCTATTCCGATCATGAACCAAACACTTCGGGAGATTAGGCTATTCCGATTTCGATTCTAAGCCATTCCGATTCCCATTCCCATTTTAATTCTAGTTGCAAACCAAACACCTCTTAAGTGCTATCAAAGTTGTAGGTCAAATAAGGAACCTTAAAGGAACCTAGGAAGACTTATATTTCATGATTGGTAATCAAAGAGGCACAAAAACATGTAGCACTCATATTGTAGCTGTACTTCATGTTTATTTTAAATTTCTTCGTAACGGTATTTATGAAATTTTACTCAAGAAGATTAAAAAAAAAAGCTTAAATTAAAATATTCTCAAAATGGATTTTTTTTTCATTATGTATCAAGGAAAATGCTTGGGGGCGCATGTTATGTGCACAAGGCAAGTTCATCACAGACCCATAAATGCAGATTTAGTAATTTTATAATCATCCATAGCAACATTTGCAAGAGTTTTTCCAATTCTCATGTGCGATGTGGCGAGAAAATTATTCACACGCATGCGATGGGAGCGCTGTAGCATTACTAATGTCTTCAAGAATGCAGTTTCCATCAGGATAGAGATAGGAGGAAGTAAAATGCTCCAGTTTCAATGTAGTTGCATATTATGTAGGCACCCAAGGTTTGCTTGTTGGGTGGATGTCTGGCCAGGACACCACCTTCTAAGATCCTTTCAGTACCACACGATGCAGCAGGAAGAAAGAAGAAATAAAACAAAAAAAAAAAAACAATCAAAATACGTAGATCAGCCACAAAAGGGCTCGCCTCCATGGAGCATGCAAACTTCACTATGAAAAAAAAAAATTTATAAGAGGAGACCTCACCCTCAACCCTTGTATACCCAATTCTCTCTCGCTAGAAGTTTCCCTCACAAAAGCTCTCTCTCTCTCTTGGAAGACCCTCTGAACCCCTGAAGTGCCTGGCGATCGCTGTCCAGAAGCCTCCTGCTCTTCTCTCTCAACACTTTCACCTCTCTCTCTCCTCTCGGGTTCGTACGGCTCTGTACGGCGAGAAAATCCGAACCACACCTCTCTCTGTTGTCACAGGCCTTTTTAAAGGCTTAAGCAGGGTTTAAAACCTAATTAGATTAGGTTTCAGAGTCCTAAACAAGCCAAATCAACCTCCTGAACCGTCGGATCGTCACCGGAAACTCTCTTGGCCATCCGATCGCGACTGATCCACGGAATAGTGCCATGGACCACGTGAAATGCATGGGAAACGCCCACGCGGTCCACAGACCCAACCGTGGACCGCCCGGTCCACAGTGGACCGGGGCAAAGGGCCAGCAGGCTGCATGGGCCTGGGCCGGCCCACTCCCGCGTGCGGGCCTGCGCACGCCTGGGCCGCGGGCTTGGGCCGCGCGTCCCGCACGCCTGGGTCGTGCGTCCCGCACGCCGCCGCCTGCGGCGGTGCCGCCACCGCCCGCCGTCCTCCACCGCCTCGAATCTCGTGCCGACTTCAAAAGCTCGTATCTCCTCCATCCGAGCTCCGTTTTGGATGATCTTGATCTCGTTGGACTCCATTTTTTGCCGCGAACCTCGCTGTGGGCTCAATGTGGACTGAATCTCGAAACGTCAAATCCTAACATTGCTGACAATGCTGTTAGGCAGGGATGAGCCTCTACCTACTAATTTTCATATGCTAAATAAGGCTTTCTTTTAGGGGCTTTTTATTAGAATTCTGCATCATCTCGACATTCAACCCATGACACTTGACAAACATAAGCAGCCAAGCTACAACAGTCTACTAATTTCCTTGATGCACATCCATGAACCGGACCTCCAATTCCATGCAGTAACAAGAAACAAGGAATACGAAGAGAGAGCAAATCAGTATAGAAAACTATTGATTGCTGAACACACGACGACGGGAACAATGAGTTCTTGTCCCCTTCCTGAGAAAAAGGGCATAACAAAATTCTAGAGCTTGACTAATTGTATGGATTGTATCATCAAACGTTATATTCTTACCAGATAGATTTCAAACACAAAAAGAAAGAGGAAAAAATAACATAAACTGAACACTGCCGCAAAACAAACAAACAAAAAAAACACACACACACACACACACAAAACACCGAACGTCACAAACTCTTTTCCGACTTAATTCATGAAGAATTTTATGATATGAAGATCCTGGAGCATTTCAGGTTCATCAGGGCACCACTGAAACACTATGACAGTGCGGGTGCCGTAGCCATTTTATGGTAAGCTTCCAGATACAATGGTAAAGGAGAACAATTAAGTAACCGAATCGACAAATGGTGAGACGCAAGGTAATTATTCTACACCATCTTTGGAACTATCAGAATCCTTGACTATTATTTTACCATCCCACCACATATTTTCCTTGCAGTTTTCTAAAGGACAAATGTACAAATTAGCACTTCTCAACCAGGATTGCAACAAAATATAAACCTTATTTCTCGTGTGCCCCACATCAAGAAATAGTATGGCGCCAAAACTTCTGAAAAAGCCCTCTTTTCTATTCCATATTTTAGCCAGAGGCAGTCCAGTAACTCTTGATTCTTTTGTCTTTGAATTACATTCTCTCCCATAGAAAAAACTAAGGGAGACCAAGTCCATGCTGAGCAATTTGAGAAGCCAAATCATTCTCATGAATTTATTTTTTCTATAGACAAAAATATAATTACAACAGCGCAAAATGAAGATATTGTTCTCAGGATGCAGACGACCACTCGCCCTTGCATGGATAATGCATGGAGTTAACACTCAAGAGAACCCTCAGCAGAATGTGAATGCGGATAACCGAATCATAAAACAAGCATTCAATGGAATTTACGGTAGCCTCATTACCTCTCTAAGAACCGGTTAAGAACAGTCCTTCTAGAGGGAACTTCATCGCTATCTTCCTTCTCTGGTTTAACAACTGTATTGAGAGCACAACGAATAACAGAATTGACTTGTTTCCTCAGTCTTGCATTATCTATAAATATATCTGTCAGCATTTTTCTTATCTCATCATCTGCATTAATTGGATTTTCGCCATTTGTAGCAATTAGATTTTCAGAGGATTCACTACTTCGAGCTGCATCCACATCTGAGATGGTCTGTTCCTCATACCGTGCAAGGAGTTGTGCCTATAGAGAATCAGCATTCAATCACTTATTAATGTAAAATCAAATTTTTAGATGAACTTATGCAACCACCTATAAGTCTGTGAGAAAGAAAATCATAACAATCTAAACTTTAGCTCACTGTTGTGCATTTTAAGTACTAAAGATGATATTAATTTGTTTATAGCAGGAAATGCAGATCAAAACTTTTTTATAGGAAAAATGTAGTATTGCACAAGATAGGACTCAGAAGGTGCATCAATCAACAGCATTATATAGGGCACAGTAAGGCAGAATATGCCAAGTTGCTGACATTTTGCTCCAGTTGGAAGAAAGTGAGAATTATATATGAATTCTCATGCTTTCCATATTGGCCTTGGCGGCTGTTTCAATGTGAATCTTCATGATGGCCTTCCTTTCAATAATTTTGATAAGCTTTACTTGCATGCCTAGTTTTGATGTATCCAGAGATGCCACAGACATGGTTGACCTGAGTTAATTAAACTGAAAGAAAATAAAATATTTCTGACAGAAATCTTATAACATAGCCCTAAATTCAGAAGCCAACTCATGTCATACAAAGACATGTAAATGCATATGTGCATGGCATACATGCTGATGACTATAACTCAACCTCGACTAATATGCCTTGTTCCACTTATTTGGGGCTGTAAAGATCAAGGTTTGATCCATCAAAGTTCAAGAAATGTATATGACCAGCTCTCTGCAGAACCATGTGATTTGGCTGTTAGCTCTTGGCCAAGGAATCATTGGACCAAATAGGAGCTTGACGTGATTTAAAGGGCCAGATCTGTAATAGGCAACATACATATCCTGTAGGTGGGTTGTATAAGCTCATGCAGCCAAGAAGAAACCATCCAAGGTTACTGGGACTTGGAAGGAGTCTAGATGAAAAAGAGCAAAAGAAAGGGGCAAAGACAAGTTTCAATATTGAAAGTCCATCTGTACTGAAGAAAGCAAGAACCAGAGAGCAATACAATGACGTTGACAATTATACATTTTCTTCAAAACATTTCCCTAAATAAAAACTCACAACCATCATCCCATGTTTATATTATTTGTAACTTCTAATTCACACATCTGACAAGATTGATAAAGTTAACAACTAATGAATTTATATTAGGGTGGCAGGCACTCAAAATGAGTTTGAGGCAAGTTTCAATCACAAGTTCTGCTGAATATGGCAAACTATGTGGTTTTTCATCTTATTTCTGACTGGAATTGGGTTATTTCCCTCTAAAAAAACAATAAAAGGTCCATTTCAAGGAGGAATTGGTTGAGAAGCATGCGTCTGTTCAAATCTTGACAAAGAATCTAGGTGAAATGGTAGGGTAACAACTTTGATATAGGAAGCTGTGATCATCTCAGAGGCACAAATATGCCAAAAAGCCAAAATAGATGCAGTTCCAGATGACAATGTAAAACTCAGTGTCCAGTTAATTAATGGTCCCAAGGCATATGTTAAGAACAATGAATCATGAAATGTCAAAATCTAATTGAATTCAAGAGGATTAAACATTATAAACTTTCTATAACAACCTGCAATTCCTAGTATAATTTACTCATAATCTTACTTCCTAATATTAACATCTTCAAGTCTATCATTTACGCTTCATTAAATAAATCTTAACGACTCATTTGGTGACAAAAAGGAATGAGCAATAGGAACTGCGAGCAAATTGAAATAGTTGATATTGTGCTTAACAATAATTATATAACCAACAAGAATAAGACATGTCCTTGTTGATTAATAGACGTGATCACCTTAATGAGTACCCACAGGACATCCATTAATATTTCCCTAAAAATATCATAATATTCCATCAATAAAGTAGCTGGAATCTTCTTCTAAGAGTGCCCCAGTTGCTTTGAAATCTCTCTATAATCTTGTTCCTGTAACCCACCACCTTCTCACACATCCACCCCTAGAACTTGGTATCTTCTATGGCTATCCTAAAATAATCAAAATCGTAATCTAATAATAAATGTATCATTCATTATATAATTCCATTTTGAATCCTTCTGCATCTTTTTAATAAAAAGAAATAATCATATAAGTAAGTTTCTATTATCTTATAATACTACATATAATTTTGTAGAGATGCTTCCTACGCACTTTTCTTAAAGTGCCCGAGTTTTTAGAGAGTTTGCTTTCCCATTCCCATGGAGTCTATGTATCCTCCTGACATAACAAAGATCCAGCCTTTGCTTCTCAGTATCAGGTGGCTTCATTAAAGATAATGGAATAGAAAATCATGCTTATTTATAGAATCATCTTAGTGCTTTCCATTATTAATGGATGCTCTAACAAGTAGAAACTTCTCTAATTTGATCAGAAGTGATTAGTATCAGTTTCCATAGATGCTTAAGTTCATTTGAACAATCTAGCTTAATTAACTGAATAATTTGATCATAAAGGTAGACATAAAAGCAAGAGACACTTCCCTCACAAAGTTAATTTATTAAATCCAAAGGAACCAAGACCACATGAAGAGATAGAGAGAGAGAAAGAGAGAGAGAGAGAGAGAGAGAGGAGAAAATTGAACAGGATCACCACTCACCAGTATGAAATAATTACTTCAAATATAGAAACTACAAACAGAAATTGGAATCACCATGAAAGTTAAAAAACCATTAATTATCTGAATAGATAACCACTGAAGAATCATAAATTCACCTCTGCAAGAAGAAGGCCAATTCTATTATCTGAAGTTGCCAGAAGATCCAGAGCATCAGATAGTGATGATGGATTAATACTGAACCTGTCTTCTGATTCTGAAAGAAAATTAACACTGCATTCTTGAAGTCGATTGCGAAGAACCCTACATTCATCAAGAAGCTTCTTCCTTGCTGATTTTGCATGTGCCCATCTTTGCTTTTCCTTATGAGCAACCCTCTGGTATATAAAATTTGAAGAAAGAGGGCTAAATTAGCAAGCAGGTCATTCCAAAAATATGAAGTCATAACAACCTAGGACCAAGATTTTAAACAATGCATTATCCCATTATAATGGACCCCCACCGAAACCATTATTTACTATTATAATGGTCATTATGGCTCTTATTTGTCGCAAAAAGAAATTTTATAAATTTTTAAATATTAAAATAACCACTGAAGTAATAGCTGTTATATCGATTTATAATGGGATAACAGGAAATAACAGAAGGATAAAGGTGTTATCTTTTGCTTCACTTTTCATTCAATAAAATAATTTTTTTCTGACTCTGGAATTTTGAGGCAATACATTTGAATTTTGGAAAATATTGTTTTATTTAAAAGAAGGTATAAATTAAAATAATAGTAGTTGTCTAAGTTATAACAGTCCACTGTAACCAGAAATAATGGGAAATAATGATAAATAACAGCCATTATCTTTTTCCTCATTATTTACCCTCAATAACACCAATAGGAGTGGCCAATACCATTATAACAGTTGGTTTAATGGTTATAAAACAATTATTTAAAATCAAAATTCACCATTTCAGTACTAAACCTGTACTGGTACCATCCTATTATAGTGCTGATACATGATATGGTATGGTAAGATTTATTGTACCAAGTGTTGGTAAGGTATGAAATACCAATATGTTACAGTATATCAAGTATGGTATAATACCAACTGGTACAACAAATCTTACTTGAAACCATTTCTAGAACTGAAGCTTATCATAATCCAAAACTACTAAAAAGTAAATCAATACAATAAAGTAAATTTTACAATCTTATCAATTGAAAAGGCTAGATAATATTGAGCTTACTAAATTAATCCAACTAAAATTTTCACAGTTTCCAATAAAGTTTTACATATGGCTCAAATTACACAAGGACAACAAAAACAACATCGATTGTCAATGACCCCAATGGACATTGGATTTGTTTAAAAAAAAAAATCCCTGATTAAATGACCTGGCAAGGAAAAAATAAAGATCTCTATAGAACTGCCACCACCTCTGAGACAAATTACCAAACAAAACTCAAAAGTGGAACATGATCTATAGTTTTTCTATAATAATAGAGCTTAACATGTGTGATGCATGTGCAGATAATCTTTCTCAGCGGAGAGCATATTTTTGATTTCGCAAGACTGTATTTAAGAAAAACAGAAACAAATGAGGAGTTTTAAGCGAAACAGTCCAGGCACATGCTGGACTCTTGTTCCTTTTTTCTTTTTCTTTTTCTCTCTCTTCTTTTTTTCTTTTTTTTTCTTTTTTTTTGTTTTTTTTTTTTTTTTGAAGTGCCATTAGAGGCTGCAGAATCCAGAATGTGCTGGATTCATGACCTTCTTTATTAAGTTCGGCGTAGGACAGGAGAGCCTAGAGTCCACCATGTGCATGCTGGACTCCGAAACTTTCCAATCATTATATTCATGATTTTGATACAAAATGCAGCTCATATGATGGTTGCAAAATAAATGATCATATAACCAAGTGCATTTATTTGAGCTAGGGACATGTTCCAATCCTTACAGCTCAGGCAAAACATATAATAGCCATGATTTAGAGCAAGGTATCATGTACGGACCAAGAACTAGCTCCATACATACCATATAATTCATTGCACGCCAGCACTTTGCAGACTTGGCATGCACTGGCATCAGAACATGCCGAGTACTAGCATGCAGTTGCTGCCACTCCAATGCTAGATAACAGTAAGGCACTGGCATAAACATTTAGTGTGCCAACTGGCACTCTAATCCATGATTTGAAGAGATGCACGTAACACAATGTCCTGATATAGCATATCATATGCAAAAGTTCTGAGATTATTGCAGCCTTTCCATTTTTCCCATATGTTTTTAAACAGCAAGTGCCTAATTCCACCTTGATAATTTGTTTGATCTTTTGGTTCATTCCCATTTTTATTGTATTACTCAAAGATAAAAGATAATTAAAAAAGAAATATGATATATAGCTGGACATTACTACTCATTTTGAGCACATTTGGCAATTTCCTTCATGAGCTAAAGCTGTCTCCCGTTTACTTGCATTCTTCAGGTATAATTAAATGCATACCTCTAATTCAGTCTTTTCTTTGAGAGACTGATTTAGCAATTCCCTCAGCTCCGCTTGAGAACTCCTGAGAAATTTCACCTCTTTGACAAGAACTTTGATATCTGCTTTTGACTTCATTTCTAATTCTTCTAGACGTTTCTGCATGATCTCTAATTCTTCTTGTTTAGTATCTAACTCCCGCAGCAATAATTCTTTCTCACCACTGGCAGTTATTTTTTCTGACTCTGCACGAGTTTTTTCATTCTGCAACATTCAAGGAAAAAAAAAAAGAAAATGGAGAAAAACCAGTTCTTGTGAGCATACCCTATATTGAACAAATAAGTAATAAGATAGAGGAAAAAACAAACTTGCTCAATCTTCAGCCTTGACTCCATCTCTGCATACTTCCGGTGATGTTCATCCATATCCCATTGCAT
Source organism: Elaeis guineensis (assembly GCF_000442705.2). Lineage (NCBI taxonomy): Eukaryota > Viridiplantae > Streptophyta > Magnoliopsida > Arecales > Arecaceae > Elaeis > Elaeis guineensis. The sequence goes on along the minus strand of NC_026000.2, from coordinate 12,590,548 downwards.
TTGTGTCACTCTTTCTCTTTCAACTAAAATGGCTTGTTGCAAGTTTTCTTTACTTTTCTGCTTAGTGACTTCCAGTTCCACCTCTAAATCCTTGACCTAGAACCACAAATATAAATTACAGTAAGGAGACACCTTATGGAGATACAGCAAGGTTACCAAACAGTTCTCAAGTTATAAGAGGACTCAAATAGATTTGACATATCATATATTTGTCACTGTTTTTTTTTTCTTTTCATATCTAAATGCAGCACCTTTATCAAGGTTTAATAAATGAGAAAATAAAATTCAAAAAACCAATTTGATAATAAGAAAGAAGTTCATATTTCATAAAACACCTCTCACATTAAATTTTAGAAGCATAAAAGACATGCAATTTTGATTAGCCATGCCAAGCAGATCACAAAAACAATTGTCCAAGATGCACCTTTGTTGTAAGGTATTCTTTCACGGCCATTTCTTGATTCAGTCGAGCTATAAGATCCTCCATATCTGTTTTTACTGTCCCTAATCTTCTTTTCATGGTGACAAGAACTCTATTCAATTTATGTCGTTGATCAAATGGAAGGACAATTTGTGCATCATTGAGAACATGTGTCTCCAAGCTAGATAGAGCTTCAACTGCATTTTGAGCTTCAGAACCACTAGGAAGATCAATAGAGCCATCCCAAATCGAATTAGTCATCCCAGGAACTGATAATTCACTGCCTCGAATGGAACTTATGTCACTCCCAATACTTTCGGCAGAGAGTTTTCGACTATGACCAGAAAGCTTATCATGATTCTGTTCTGAAGTTGACTCTAGTCTGTCCCTGGAAAGAAATGTCTCCTTTGAAGTCACATCGAAACTATCCCTCTCCGAAACAAGGTTCTCTCTTCTGTGGTGCAACCTACTTCTAAGAAACTCTTCTGGCTGATCCAGGATTGATTCTCCCAGGATTCCATTAGCAACTGCCCCTCTTGGAGCAGTTATTTCATAAGTCATTGCTAGATCTTCTGGACTAGTTTCAGAAATTTGGACCTTCCCTTGCCTGGGAGTTCCTGAGTCTGATGCTTCATATACATCACTACCAATGTCTGAAGCAACAAAGTGGGACTTAGATATGACTTTTGAACCATCAGCAATAGAAACACTTGAGCTAGGTCTGAGTGGAACTGAAGAGGCCACGGCAATAGCATCACTTGAAGAGCTAGTTTCCAAATGATCATGATTTGCATCCCTAAATGCTGAAGAACAAGGTGTGTAAGTAAAATGCAATCACATATCAAAGAAAGAAAATTAGCTTGACCATAATAAAAAGAAAAGATTAAAAGCCAACTAATGTGTATGAAATGTTAAATTAGATATTCAGGATGCATAAAAAAGCATTCTATATCAGAACATGTCATTGGGAATCTATAGCCAAAAACATTCTATGTAAAGCATGGCCAGAAGATACATAAAAATGATTGACAATTAAGAAACTGACAGATGCAGCATAACAAAAACACACACAGGACACGCACAACACATGCATGCAAGCACAGCACAAATGCATGCATGCTCACAGGCAAAGAAACACAACGATACATACATGATACGTAAATATGTATATATACATATATGCATGATAACACCTACATGACCTTGCAGCAGCTTCTAGATCAAGAAAATTTGCCACAGGAGCACTTCTAGATAGGTCAATGTCAGAAAGTAGCTTTCCCATCCATTCCTCCAAATCATGCCTCCTCTGCAACATAGCTATCCAGTTTGAGAATTATTAATCACCTAGCAAGGAAATGCACTACAGGACACCAAAAGAAAAAAGACTTTAAAATTGGGAATCTCCTGATATGTTCAATAATTAAAATGAAAAGTGATATTTATGTTTGAAATAATTTTAGACATTTTTTGGTAAAAATTGTTTTATCTTGTGCTGTTGTACAAGAGTGCAGAAATCCACTATCCTTGGAGCAGCAAACAATAACAATGACAGCATGATGATGATAAAGGAAAAAAATACAAAGAAAGTAAAAAATATATATGTTTGATGTTAAATTATCTCAGAAAAATATAAGTTAGGATAGGTAGCATATCAAGTATTTCCTACATATCAGACAAGAACAAATGGAAAACTTAAAATAGAAAATTATTCAAAAATTTTCTTGATTAAGATATTAAATGTTTATTTGGATAAAATATGGAAAGGATTGCTAGAGAGATAACTAAAACTATCTCAACTCTCTTTTTGACAAGAAAGCATTTTTTTCGGAGGAATACGTCAAGCAATGCAGAGCTATGCCATAAACAAGACATCTAAATCACATCAATATGAAAGAGAAAACTCTTATTCAATGTTCAATTTCAATAATTCACTGAAGTGAAGTTCCCTTGTTCTTTAAGGAATCAGCACTATACCTCAAAACAAACGAATTTAAAAACCATCATGCCATTCTCATCCAATCGAAAAGAAGAAAAAATTCCTTCAACCCACTTAACTCAAATCTCTCAACAAGATTTAGGAAAAAGTAGAAAATTTGGTGAAAGTAATGTTTAGGTCCCCTTTTCTTTCATTGATCATTGATCCTAAACTGAGATACATCGCCTCCATTTATAATAGTAAGGTCCGCCCTTGTATAAATTAGGTTGGATTGCTCTTCTAATTCGAACAGGACCAGCTTTCCCAAAATAGACATGACTAGTAAAAATAAACATGAAAAAGCTAAAATCCAATGTAAGGTAGATCTCAACTCCTACATCAAATTTGCTTACAATCACTCCACCTAACTCTTTCTAGACTGAGAGATATATCCAGTCAAAATCTTTTCCGAAAAGAATGGCTCATTTCGAGGCCCAAATAATGAAATTAAGACTTGATTGCTAGCCGCACCGCCCTAAACAAAATAATATATACACACACACATACATATATATGCATGTGTGTGTCTCTCTCTCTCTCTGTGTGTGTATGTATATATGTATGTATATGTACATTGTCATGGCATCCACAAATTTTTTAATTGCAAAATCTACAAGATTCTTGATCCCTTTGGCTTCTTCACATCTATCCTTATAACTTCAAGCTTTTCGACTCATTTGAGAGATAATATCATATAGTTAAGCCAGCTAAGCATCCAAACAAGCCCTAGAGCTTGAAGGCGATATATTAGAACATGACAAAAGTGTAACCTCAAAATGAATACATGTCATTTTGGTTACCAACAGATAATTAAGGGCAACTAGTGAGTTGATGTAGTTTTAACTAGTGTTTCTAGACCCACTGAGCCAAACCTAACTGCCAAGTCACAAGCACCTTGTTTGATTGTGGGTCAGCTAATGATTGATAGGCCAACCCAAATCCTTCACTAATTCTATGTTCCCCTCTTTCTCTAAAGCACCAAACCGACCTTGCAATAATTTTGCATTCTTTTCTCTTTCATCTTCACATACTAAACCAACTCCCACTCCAAGTCTCTCCTCCCCACCCAACCCTCCCAACAGAAAAAAAGAGGCACTAGCTCTAGCATATCTCCTAAAAGGGCATGATGAAGAAAACAAGATTGCCTCCTTCCAATAGGTGGCTACACTGATTCCCAAGAAATTTGGTTGTCCCATTTTTATAAACATAAGATTCAACAACCCTGCCTCCACTGCCACATGATCCTGCCAGGCCGCCTCCTTCTCACAAGATCTAATCCAATGACCTTCATTCCCATAAGATTCAATCCTATCACCTCCTACCGCGTCCTTACCATAGGATCCGGCCATGCCACCTTCCCCACCATGAAATCCATCAATCTTGCTCCCATTCCCATAAGATTCAGCCATGTCGCCTCAAACAACGAGACTACCTCTCCATTGTCCCAAATCTCCTGTTGAAACTAATTGACTACCTTTGATGACCCAATCAAATGCAGAGCAACATAAGCACAACTACCACCACCATGGTAAGAGAATGCTTCCTTTTGCTTCACCTGAAAGGATGTAGAGGGTGAAGAATGATCTATTATTGGACAACTTACCAAGACAAGGTGAATCCGGATCAATCAAACAGTTCAAATTGGTTTTACCATCTGAACCTTCAAATCAAATGAGTTGTGATCCGACCCAATTTGCTGATGGATGATGGGTCAACAAACACTAGTTGACCAGGTGTTAAATACTTGTTTTAACCTTTGCAATTCAACTTGCAAATAGAGGTGGTATCAAGTTGGATGAGGTCTGAATAACAATTCAACTTGCAAATAGAGGTGGTATCAAGTTGGATGAGGTCTGAATAACTCCTAACCAAAGTCCAAACTTGTCAAGAGTTGGAGTCTTTGTTTTAACCCAAACCCTATCCATCCAAGAATTGGATCAAGCCTCAGTCCAAGTAGCATCAAGTAATGATTGGCTCTAAGTTAGGTCAAGTATAGATCAAGTCTAGGTCTTGGCTAGGTCAAGTATGTATTTAGGTCCAGTTCAAGTCAGGCACCATCCTTTGTGTCCTTAAACTATTCACTAATGGCATAGCCTCAGAGTACAATTAACAAGTTTTATATGAAATGTGAGGGATGCAAGGGTAAAACTAGACAATATACATACTAAGTAAACTATGGTCCCCAATCAGGTTCCGATTCAGGTCATGTTGGGTTTGTAAAATTCAAACCAAACCCTAACATAATTTATGGATTTGAACTAGTTATGTCTAGATAAAGTAAACATCTAGCTAAGGAGGCAACAAAGTTAAATGGGTCTATATCCAGACCCGTACCTGATCCATGAGCCTATGGGTATGAAATGAGGCCAGAAACTACATATTTGCATATTGATAAGACCATTTACTATTTCTTGAAACTCAATCTCCCTCTCAGATAAACCATATAGCCAAGAGAAACCATGAACCAGAACATAAAAACTCCCCCCCCCCAACCTAAGGTGAAGTCTTAATGAAGCCTCATTTGATCAATTCGTTGTTAGATTTCTTATTAGTGATATAATATAGTTGAGTCCTTAAATGTATATGCAAAGAATGGTCTAAATAAGTAGTTAATCCAATTATTTTGGCATTATTGTTAATATTTATAACAAGTTGACTGCATCCAAGGTTTTTAAGTTCTGGCGGGATAGGGGGCATCCTAGCTATCCCATGCAATCCCTATGAGAAAACGCAACCAGGATAAGGTCAGGACTCTAAAATCCATTTATGTGGAGAGAGGAGGAGGAAATAAAGGAAGGAGAGATGAAGAAAAGGGAAAAAAGTGAAAGAAAAGAAGAAGAAAAAGGAAAGAAGAAAGGAAGGAGAAAGAAAAGAAAAAGATAAAAAAGGGATACAAACTAGAAAGAAAAAGGAAGGAAAAGAAAAGAGGTAGAAGAAAAAGAAAGAAACGGACAAAAGAAAGAAAGCAAGAAAGGCAAGAAAGAAGAATGGGAGATAGATGGAGAATATCTATTGGGATGCATGATTGGGACCACCATCAAGACGGGTGGAACAGTAGACTGTTCCGTTCCATGGAAAAATCGGAACATCCCCATCCCATAGGATTTATAATCTTGATTACATCAAATAAATATTTAACATAATGCATTACAAAGATACAAGAAACTTGATACTCCAATCAATTTCTAGTATATCTAATGTCACAAGCACAATATCTTAAGAAACCAACATATGTTATGGCAACGAGCTTCTAATAAAAAATGCAAGACCCTATAAAATACAACTTACATGACTATCAAATATAAATCAGATCTAAACACAATCAGATCTACACAACAGGATCTATAAACTTAGAATGAAAGGCTACACTGACCTCTTCTAAGAGAATCCGACTGGAATTTATTCTCAAAAGAGCATGCTTCGGTGGGGCTGGAGGAATATCCTTTTTCGGAAATGCCTTCTTAAGCTACAAAAGAATGGGAACAGTTTAAAGGAACTGAAGTGAATAAACTTGGATCTGAATGTATAGACAGCTTACTTTATCATATTCCCAAAAATGTTGCAGTAAACTTGATCATTATGCGATTAAGTTAAATAAGTGATGTTTTTCCAAGTACAAGGACTTCATTAAGAAAACCATGAAACCAGTAGAAACTATTAAAAAACAAAAGCATACATGAAATTTATAAATGACAGTAGCTGCTGAAGCACAAGCATATGTGAAACTCTAAATTTATCAAGTTCTGCATCTTATCACATCAAATAATTAAGACAAATTTTAAGTTTAGCTATTCGTGGACAAAGCTTAATTTGTAAAGCAGACTTTTAAAAACAGAATAGTAATTGTGAGATGCATAAACTAATACAGAGAGCCATCAATGCACGTCTTAAGAATCCTGTAGCAAACCATGCAACAAAATTAGGGTGAAGACAACAGTCAAAAATTTAAAATGAACGTCCACGGTTCGCATAACAGAAAGTCAAGAGTTAAGGCACGGTTCACATAATCTAAATTTTCTCAGAGTTATGCAAAGAGATATTGGAAGGATCTTTAGAAAAGCATATAAGTTGCCGCCTTAAATTATGCAGATTGATTTTCAACTGTTCAGAAAGTTAATAAGTTTACTTCCCCCTGACTTAATATGATTGAATAATCTAAGAGCTGTCTGTCATAATTGACTAAGCCCCGGCAATCTTGCCAAATGCAAAATGGCAAGTTAAGGTCGGCATGCTTCACAGTATCCCTGTCATAGCAAATGGCATCACCAGTACAAGTCCTCTGTGGATTTGATGCCGGAAACAGCCTATTAAATGTTGTTAGATGTGTCCACTTCAATGAAAGAAGGAAAGGTACACCCAATAAGTATGGTTATTCTTCGGATTCAAGCGATCCTGACAGACAAATGAGCATTCTCATTCTATTTGCAGGCACATCTAGCATAAGGTTAGTATAGGATAACAAGGGGGAAGGCTTGAAACATTAGGAACTGATGCTAGGATGTGGGCTTTGGAATTCTTATGAGTCATATGACAACACATCTACTTGTACAATAGCTCCAGCAAGGATCATGATAAAAGAATTTTGAGCTAGGACATCTAGCCATATAAATCACCAATGTGGTAATTAGCTCTATGGCCCCATTCAGACTTCACAAGCCAAGTGTTGATCGAGGGCTTACCTTTCACATCCAATTGCACGAGTGATTCCTAAAAAGAAAAAGTAAAAAAAAAAAAGAAGAGAGAGGCCATTTTGGCATCTCAAAAGATGCAAATCATCCTACTTGCTCTGATGGTATGCCCCAAATGGAAAGGATGACAATTTAGTAGGCAGATTAGAGAAATCATTGGAGATGGGTCATATGCATATTTTAGGCATGGGATATATTCCCTTATAAAGAAGGCTACTAGAGGAAGACACCAAAAAACATGCTTCCACTAAAGCAATAACTACTATCACAGTTGCCTAGGCCAATGCTTCAGATAATGTGCATGCTCATAGCCTAGAGAAAAGTTTCATATTACTATTCTAGGTCTAAGCAAGAGAAGGAACAAAAAGAGATTGGCAAACTTTAAATCCTTGATGGGTTTGAACAGTGTTTCTCACCATGTAATGTCCCACCTATTGTTCATTTGAACTAATTGATACAGTGATGCCCACATTACCTCTCAAAGCATACAGCAATGGGCGTAGGGCAACCCATACAACTAGAAAAGTCCAGGCCCTTCATTCAGAAGTTAATGCTATAAGATTATAGTGAAGCATTTTGCTCAAAAAGCAGATACTGAAAGAGGCTTTAGGATAGATCTTGTCCTTCTTTAAAGCAAGTGGCTCGAGACTGAGGACTCCGAAGGTGGTAGATAAGTAAGCTAGTTGCATGCATCTTGTGAACATTTAAGGCCAAAACCAGGATTCCATATTCTTGTCAACACTAACTCAGTGATGCTATTCTCGCCCCTTGCATAGGAAGACTATTCCCAACAGGAAGATACAAGTTAACAGTCACTGATATTAAATAGTATATGCTCGTATTCAAGATCAAGGTATTTTTTACTGTTGGAACATGAGGGTGATGGTGTTACACACTCTCAGAAGCATTTTTCGAGACGTTGAAGTCCAAGGTTTTAGGACCAGGCTGTCTTGCCAAGGAACAACTGCAGGTGCAGGTTTTGATGGTTTTAACAAACAAAAGTAGGTTTTGCCAGCATGACACAGATGGTAGCGAATATAATGTTCCATTTTGAGTTTACTTGGGAACTTTGAAACAAATCTAATTCTGAAAACAGGATGCTGCAGTTCTGGCAGCATGTTTAAATAGGAGAATAAGTATAGTCCTGTATCAAACCACCTCAATCATGCAGTTCAAGAAAGGTTTCAGCAAGCATAAGCCTGAGCTGTTTGGATGATCATGCAACAGGAATACAATATGCATTCTTATATTTGCCCCTTTGTTTGTCTTTCAAATGGCAAGGTGCCAAGTGATCTAAGGATATATAAACTTAACCAAAAGAATCTCTTAAACTAGAAGGTTATGAATTTGCTACTTTGTACCTTCCCATCTATATTTGAAGGTCAAATGCTATTGCAATAACACCTTGGCCTGTTATCTTTTTCTATCAGATATGTCAAATTGACTCACAGTAAAATCTCTTTTAACCATTACAAATGAAACTAGGTGCATGTTTGAGAAAAAGGATCAATGAAACATATTACAAAGGGACAATCATGCTTGACATCAATGGCCAAATGAATTTTATACTTACAGCAGAATATAACTGCAAGAAGTCACTGAATCTTCTAAGTATTCCATGACTTGTGCTGACCCCTTCTGGAGATTGTATACCAATATGAATCCTGTAAAACTGTCCTTTAAGGTTGTTAAAATAAAGATAAAAGAACAAAAACTAAAGCACAAACTCTTAGATCCATTATTTTAAGATGTCTATTAAGCGAATATTTTAAAGACTGATGCTTGAGAAAAGTTGAAATGTACAGGTATTACGTCATATTTTTGCTATTGTATTGAACATTTAACAAAAAGATCCACCTATTAAAGACAATATGATTCCCGTATAACAATAATATCTCCTGAAGATAAATAGATAGAACATCAAATAACTGAAATATAAAACCCATGGTTCTTTTAGCATACAAAATCATAGTGGGCAGTTTGTTGATATCAAATTCTAGGTTGCTCAATGATTATAAATAATTTGCAATCCTCAATGTCAATAGTTTATGGGGGTAAAGCTCTTATAATATGTAATAGTGTATCCATCATGATCATATAGTCCTTGTGAACCAGATCAAAATCACCACCTTCATATCACGAACCATTCACTTCCCTTTGACGTCAGCATTAATTTGATGATGTTTCCTTCAGTTAGAAACTAATTTAACATGGCAACAAATATGAAATTTTGAAACTCTGATTATGATGACACATAGGATAGTCCCTTAGCACAATTCTTCTCAAACACAAATTTAAAGCTCTTAATTAAAGAAAGTTGAACAAATCATTACATTTTAATGACCATGAACTACTTATTTTCCATAACTGCAAACAAAACCATATATATATTTTTATAGAGAGCTAAAACCACATCGATAGTCGAGCAAATTTAGTGAAGCAAAAAAAATAAAAATAAAAATCTGATGAAGAATCCAACAACCAACTGTTGAATCTGACCTATTCTTGTCATTTGGATGAAGAGAATGAATTTATGTCTCTTATCAACTCATGATATGCTTACTTCATCTTGTCCCAGATGGTGAATATTAAATGGTTAACATAGTGCTTTATATGTATCCAAGAATTATAATGAGGGAAATGAAAAAATTACAACTATAGGATTCAAGAAGCTGTCATGGGATGCTCCAGGATCAGTTTGAACTATCCAGGAAGGAATCATGACACAGTAACTCCAGCCGGTGTGAGAATTGTGAGGCCATACCGTGTTTCTCCCATCCTACATCCACACATGTATACTATATGAGCAAATAGCAAAAATACGAATGCAAGAACCATATGATGATTGTGCACTTTAAAATATAATTATTCTAGTTTGAATAATGATGACAAAGAACTAAAAGATATCTTATATGTTTTTCAAAAGCAATCATATGGGATAATGGACAAAAAAAAAAAAGAAAAAAAATAGTAACTCGTTGAATGTAATTTGAAACAGCAACTCCAAAAAGAAGTTCCAATTAAAATGGTAGTTGAGAGTTTTCCTCATTAATCAAATGTTACAACATTCTTGCAAAAGGAAACATTGCAAATGAAGAATGCAACTTCACATGTGATTTGAAGTATCTTAAGAGCAACAATTATCAGAAAAAAAATACAAGAAAGGAGGAGGAATAAAAGAGTAGCAATCTACTGCATTATTAGTCCCAAATTCCCACTCTATGCATGAGGGTCCATGTAATCCATCTCCATGCCACTTCATCTCTGCTAATAATTACTCATGTATCAAATAAACAAACCCTGTGCGGTTTAGTTTTTTATTTTCAGGAAGAAAAGCAAGAGAAATGCACCTTCCAAAAAAGAGAGATACTAATCAAAGTACATGAAATTTTTTTTTTAAAAAAAATCATATTGTAAATCACAATCACCCATGCCACTTCTCGCATGCATCACACATGGCAACAACTAGAAGGGTAATATGACATTCAATGCAAAACTGTCTGCTCTATTTTATATGAGATCCACATAACTGATATTCTTTAATGTGGCTTTAATAAATGCAAGGGTCTAAAAGAGAAGGGAGACAGCCTCAAATAAGGATTAGGCCCATAATAGGAACCCCCAGCCAAATGATGAGATTATAACAGGTAACTATGTCATGGTTATTACTTGTTGCTTTCCCAAATAAACAAACTTCAGGAGGAGGGGAGGGTGCACATCACCTAGTGCACTAAGTTGGTCTTTCTTATTGAAATAAAGAATCAGTAAAATATGGAATTCAATCATTTCTTGAAAGCTAAAACTACTATTCAGGACATGCTGGAGCATCTCAAATGACAGAATGTCAATGATATGCAATGGCCAAATGTCACATGTTCAAATGTAAATGTCCATAATTTCTAGCTCAGTTATTTAGTACAAGAAAAATGGTGAGGAGGCCTTGAATGGCAACTCTGGATGAATCATGAATTAGTCACCATTATATATGCCCAGACTGAAGAAGCAAAATGCAGTCATCCACTTAGATGACTAAATGCAGACAATATATATAGCCAGTGAGATCAAGCACATACCATGGACAGTAAATGCCCTCCGAGTGAAGCGAATCACAATGTAAACTATGCAGCTTTCAGATATATAACAATTTAACAAATTGCAATTTTGTAATCTTACTACACTATTAGGTTATTAACTCAATGATTTATGTTGTTACAAATTTAGTTGACACTTTCCTTGCAGTTTTTTGCTCGTATGAGCAAATAACATGAAAATGTTGGGGGAGGGGGGATCAAGAAATGATGTATTCTGCAAATGCTTGTGATGACCATGGTTTGTGGATGAATACCAGCTATAACTGGTACTCATGGGCGGACGTGACAGTTTTCATATTATGGAGGGTGTTACGCTGTTCTTGTTGTTCGGGTTTTTTTTTTTTCACTTTTCTTGACCCACAGTTTTGACCTGTGGTTTTCCTTATCACATTGTCTAGATGGTGATTCGTCCTGGCACCATCTTTATCTTTCTTCCTTATTACTCTGCTCGAAGCATTTGAACTAGTTTTCATTTTTGCTGCATCTTCTCCTTCTTTCCCTCTTTTTTCCCTTTACAGCAGTTATGACCACCATATTCCTAATCACTTCGTCAAACTGTTCTTGCCATCTTTCTCATACTTCCTTTCTTCAATGGAAAACTACAAAGAGGCATTGGACAATTGGAACGAATAATAGTTGATGGTTAAGATGGTTACAGCTTTGAGATGATGGAGTAGAGGCCAGATTTTACTCAGTTTATCCAAAGGTAAATTTCATGATAATAATTGTAAATTACAAAATTGAGAAAGGAAACATTTATGATGAAGTCCATCAGAAGAAAGCCAATGGGCCGAACTGTAAGTTGGTGTTTTTTCATCCTCATAAGGGTAAATAGCTCGCATATTAAAATTAATAAATTTGCCATTTATTTTGCTGTTTTCATTGCTTGCATATTAAATTTAATTAACGCATTCAAATCAAGCAATCCTATAACTTCAAGCCAAACAAAACAATAGCCTTAAGATTATAATCATATTTCCATTATTGTCGTAAACCCCATCCAAAACAGAAAAAGCTGGAATATCAATGGCACATGACGAATAATCCCAATCGAAAACCCTAGAGCAACCCATGCGAATGTTCAGGATCGAGATTTTACGCAAAAAAACTAAAGAAAAGAAATCCAAAATCCATCATAAAATATTAAATTCCGGATCAGACTCCTTTGATCAGTCGAACAATAGCAAAAAGAAACTAGAATTGCCACGAAAAATAGAATCTGATATGAATTTAGAAATGGAGATCGGAGGAGGAGGGCTTACCCATTTCTTGGGAGGACGGCTCCAGTCCATGCCCAAGGGCAGCGGCGAAGTGCCATCGTGGCGGTGCTTCGGGGGGCTGTTCTTGGGCATCTCCCTCCTCGCAGAAAGGAGATAACGGAGCGCGAGAAGGATCGAGCTGTGAGTGTAGAGGGAGAGAAGACTGGGATCCGATCCGGGGGGGAGGGTGACTTGGGAGCGAGGCGAATCGATCGGCGTCCCCCTTCGAGGGAAGTCTCCAAAGCCCCCACCTAACCGTCCGTCCTCGCACAGTCTTCCAAGAACTCTCCTATGCTAGCAAATTTTACTGGAGGCGGGCACGTGCAGAGGAGTGGGGAGGAGAACTCCAGGAATGGACGGGCACTTCGTCGGTTAGAAATTAAGTGTTAAAAAAAACTACCTTTTGACCTCTCCAGTTTTTTCAAATTTTGCTTCTCCTTTTATTTAAAAATTTAAATAAATCCTTTAAGTTCTTCGTCTAATGCAATATAGTCCTGTCATCTATTTTTATTTATCTAAGTTCAATGAATTATATCATATGATAGCCATAAAATAATTTTATAATTAAAATTTTTTTTATTTAGCAACAATTTCTTACACTTTTTGTAAAGCAAGAGAGCAAACATAACAAATCTTTAAAAGAAATATGGAGACATACGAACTCACGTAATAGCTTAAAATAGAAAAGCACAACAGAGTTGAAGATATATGCAGAGAGTTTAGATCTGATAATTCTCAGATTTTTCTAAACATCTTTAAAATCTAACTAAATCTCATTTTTCTTGACCACTCAACTTACCTCTGCTATTCTTCATTTTGCAAATTTCACTCAGATGATAAACTCCTTATTTCCATTCACCATTAATACCTCCAATAGTACTATTAAAAATCTTCCTGACCTCCAAATCTCTTATCGATTGCAAATCTGCCTCCTAAGCACCTCTAAGATAGTCAAATCATCAATATCAAAATTGAAATGAAGTCCTAATTTTGAAAATTTATTTTAAATCCTTCATACAAGTTCTATAATAGCCTTCAAATTATCTCCATTTATTCCTTGCCTTCTCAACACTTTTAGTTTCTTTTTTGGAAGCTAAAGAGTGGAGATTTTTCAAAGTAAACAATAAAGGTGTGGGCGAGCAAGAGAAATCATCCGATTTCTAATGTGGGATCCTATAGGATGGGGTGAGTTGGCATTTGATATGAGAAGGTTGTCAGTGATAGCCAGCTAGTAAATCTTAATCTCTGGAGGATAATCTCACAATCAAAGGGCTCATAAAGCAAATCTTTATTCATTGACTTTATTTTGCAACCATTGCTATAAGCCACATAGGAATATTGATAAATCTCTTTGAGTAAAAGAAGAGTGGAGAAGAAGAAAGGGATTGATGAACAAAGGAGGGGCATTATGTTCTTTTTGTTTTTCTCTATTTAAGGCAATATTAATTGATCTTCTCACTTTCTTGTTTCTATTTTCATGGTCGATACTATTTCAGTGTCAAAGAAGAGGTTGTTGTTAGATGGAGACCTAAAGGGTGAATATTGCTATTGTCAAGAAGAATTTTTTCAATATATGGGAGATGGATCGTCACCTATAATATAATCAATTCCCTCAAAGCATCCATACTATACATGGATGGGACTTCCTTTGAACCATATGGTGAAGGCCTTGAAGTTTGATAGCTACATTAGAAATTATCCTAAAATAGAAATTCAAAAAAATAGTAAGAAAATTTTGTCATTTTAGATGATGTTTTAACAATATTTATGGCGGATAAGGCTTGAAACCATATTAGATCACTTAATGAACTTGAAGGAGGTAATTTAAAAATTTTAAACAAGAAGAGAGGAGAGTGAAACTTAGAGAGATTTAAAAAATTCAAAAATAATTTTCTCTAAAATATTGTATAGAAAAATAGACGTGCTTTGATTATGTATAGAAAAGGTTGGTGCATTAAAGAGTTATGTTAAAAGCATCATCATTCATGCAAGGGCATGGGTTTTATCGATGAGAAAGATCTTGTCGATGTTGAAGTGTCTGGGTAGTTAAGCCCTCAAATATAGATAGAATCGGTTAAAAAAGCTAACGATTGCTAAAATATTTTCTTGCAGGAGAGAAGAAGGCAGCTAAGAAGATAGAAGCTCGTAAATCTATTATTTGCTTTTAAATTATGTTAGTAAAAAAATACTCAAGCATTAATTTCTCTTTTGTCAATTTGTCATGTTTAGAGAGAACTATGATGGACATGTGCATCGTGCAATAATTTCTTACATTTGAATTTATTTTTATATGAAGCTTGATAGTGTTCAGATAGATAATTTGTCCTTATGTATAAAGCATCCAATTTTGATTACAAGCTATAATAAGTACTAAATAAATTTTATTATTATGAGGCTTGAAATAATATTTTTGTAAAATTTTGATAAAATTTTGCAAAATAATATATATCTTTGTGTTGAGATGATAGTGGAATTTTCATCGTGGCAAGGAACATTTCATATTTGGAGTAGAAGGTTGTCTAATATTGATAATTATAAATGGCAGATTTACTTATGATCAGGCATGGATTTTTAATTTTATTCTTTCTTTATAAAGAAAATCTTGGTCAATTTTATCAATGGATAAAAATCAAAAAAAAAAGAGAGAGAGTGGGGAGTCAAAAATGTGTTTCCCTTTCCACTTGTTGCAGCGCCTTTGTATTGTTCCTTGTATTATCATAGGTGTCATGATGATCCCATCTTTTTGAATACTTTTTGAAAATTTCTCGTATTTAAACGACTTATAGTTCATCATGTTTTATATCTATTTTTTATATTACACGACACTATCATTAGCTGGCCCGTTTCAACCATTTATTTCTATTTCCAAATAACTTAATGTAACAATCCTTAATTGCATCGGTCCTGTGTGCTGCACATGTTGGATATTATTGCAACCACCCACCTCCTTTCGTTTGAATCTACTATAACCACCATTGATCAAACAATAGAATAACTATAAACATAGGTCATCCAAACATGCCCCGGCTACTTATAATATCCTAAGGATTATTATTAGCGATTTCAGTCATTCATCAAATAATGCTTCTTTAAATTAAATGAACATGTGAAGTTGTACTAGAAATTGCTTTCAAGTTGACAGAAGAAAAATATTATTCCACACTTTGCTAATTTTACATACCCTCAATCTGTACCCTTAGTCTTATAATGGACAAACAATGATAATGCCCTAACACTTACCTTTCCTATCTTATTTGTAATATCACCATCATCTATATTTTACCACCATCCCCTCTTCATAGCGCCTCCACTACTTTGCGCACTAACAACATCTATCTTTGCCGTAATGGCACCACTGCATCACCAAGCTACTATCCTGCTACCTTCACTATTATTAATTTGTGGCTATAGCCAAGACATTATTGCTCTGCTATTGTCCAATTAACCCATATTATTATTTTCTTTCTTTGGTCTACAACATTGTTTGTCTGGATCCGGCACAATTCTGCTCTTGCCATTGGTCTATCGTCATTTTTTATTGGCCTGGCACCATTTTGCACTAAGCAAATATTCTCTCAACTTGCACTAAATGCGTTTCCAGGGCAAATTATCAAATAATGGAATTATTGCCGCTTACGAAATATTTCTCATGTGAAATCACTCACATGTATTATATATTTGACATTAGATTAAGTTGTAAATGAGATTTTTTTTAAAAATCTTCTGATACCAAGCATTTGCCCGGCACTTGCCGTTCATTGCATTGTAGCGGGTTTAAAGGAGATTTCTTTTGTTTCTTTCTTTTTTTAATTAATTACTGATTTCTCCAGTACCACATGTTTTCATCATACCGACAGTCCAAAAATAATCAGATCATGATAACTTAACCATCAACTATAAACAACTACTGTTTTTCTACGTTTTTTTTTTTTTTTAAATTACTGTTCAAGATCTGCATTCGCTAGTCATAATCGGCATTGTGGGTGCCGTATTTTTTGTGGGCTCACACCCCCTGAAAAATTACTGCCTGGGGGTGGTCTAGGTAGACCATCGAGATCCCACGGTGGATAACATGCCACATCAACCCTTGTATGTCACGAATTCCCGATTGCGCGTTATCCACCGTGCACGGCTCCGAGATGTGCGCCGGTCTAGCTGGGCGTGGTCCAGGCAATAATTTCTTTACACCACCGTCCCACGTATTCCAACCAATCGGCATCTGCCACGTACACGTAGTCCTCCAATCTATAGGCTCAGACAAGCCGTCTTCGACCACGCCGAGCCACGAAAGACGGTTACCTCTGACTTCGATCTCTGGGGCACGAGAGCGGTGGCCGCGGCGAGGGAGACGAAGACGACAGGGAGGAGAAGAGGAGGCGGCAGCGATGCATTCTTTCGGCTACCGCGCGAACGCCCTCGTGACGTTCGCTGTCACGATCTTGGCGGTGATGTGCTCTCTCGCCTCCCTCTCCGACAACTTCAACGTCCCCACCCCCACCGCCGACGTCAAGGTATCAACATCTCCCACCCCGTCCCCGGACTCAGAAGCGGAATCTCTTTTTTTTAAAAAAAGATCCTAGACCCCTAAAACCCTAGAAATTTGGTCTTCTTTTTATCTCAAAGCATGATTCGTCTGGACGCTGATGTGGATTTGAAGATGATATTTTCAAGAAAGATTAAACCGATATCGATGGTAGAAATATCATCTTCACTATTTTGAGATATGGCTTTTGCTTTTGCTTTGGTAAATGTTTAAGGGTATCTGATTTAAGATGACGGATCTTTAAAGACTTGGAAGTAGACATCGATGAGCTCTTTAAAAGGTAGTTTTTTCATTAAAAAAAAAAAACTGAAAATTTGATGGTAAATCTGCCTTTTTCCTTTAAACGCCCTTTGTTTGGTCTTTTTTTACTTTATTAACCATCTATTTTTCAGGTCTTGAACATAAACTGGTTTCAAAAGCAACCAAACGGAAATGACGAGGTGATTCTCCATTCTTATAGCACTATCATAATACATTTTTGATGCAATAATAGGTTTGCTTAATAACATAATATTATCTCCCTTCTTTCTCTGCCCCCATTAAACATGGATAGAGATGAAATTGTCATAGTGCATTACAGCCATCAATTTTGAGGTCCTTTGGCTCTCTACTTGTTCGTAGTTATGTGCTAACTCATTGTTGCTGACAAGTGTTGCAAACATGATCCTGTTTTATTATCAGTGCCTCTAATTTCATAGGGTAGACCAAAGTTTCCATCACAGCAAGATCTTCATTTTGTCGGTATTGAGCAGTCATCTATTACATATATGTAGAATCTCATCCCTTACTATTTCAATTGATATAATCTGATATATTCTGAGATATTGACAGATACAATATCAGAATTTGGAATACTTTTCAAGGATTTCTAATTACTTTTTACTACCTTGAGTAGGTTTACTAAATTGATAAATCTCATAATTAATTCATAAAATACTTGCTAGTATCAATTTTGCTGTATTATTTGAGATTTTGATATATGGTTGCTATATATCAGTTGAGGTCTTGGAAATCTTGATTCTTTCCGAAATTTGCCCACCTTCCATTTTAGTTGAGATAAACTGAGATCATGGTTAATGTCGGTATTGGTCAAGGCAGATGATTCTTTGTGTATGGTATCTGTGTTTCCTCCAGGGAATCAGGGGATTCAACAATCCCCATAGCTGTCAAAGTGTGCAACACTATCCACTACATCCTGGTACTTAAATTTTTTTCACTTGAGGTAACTAAGTTGAGCCTAATTATCAAAATGATGATCATCCACAATCAAAACTTAAGACTTTTTTTTTTCAAAAAAAAAAAAAAAAACTTGGCAATGATTACAATTAACAAATCCACCAATATTGTGGTGAAGTTATGTTCATCTGAAATGTGAGTGCAAAAATGAAATTCCTTATTGGGTCATTTGAAGTTATTTGCAATGTGGATTTTTTAAAGAATGATAGTGTTGCCATATTAGAGGCATTCAAAGGATGAATTGCTATGATGCACATCATCAGATTCTAGTTGCAAACTGCTAGATAATTGAACTTAGCCATCGGTGATTTGGTTGTAGAGCTTTGTTGTTAGTGTTAGCATATGTTTACTGACATTGCTAACGTGTGTTGTCGACATGTTAAATTGCATGCATTGTAGGTGACATTGGAAGCATAGTCAAGCTAGTGGTTTATGTATCACTTATGATGTTAGGGTGATCATTTCTAAGAAAAAGGAGAAGAGGATAATTCTATTGGATTATAGTCAAGGTTTTAAATCCCATGGAACAGAGCTGTCCCGATTTTTCATGGAAGGGGATACGCAGTCGTCGTGCCCACCCGATACTTGGACAGGGGATGTCCCAAGACATGTTGATCGGGACATTGGGATGATGGTGGGAAGGCCCTATCCTGACACATGGAATGATGCCCCATCCCGATGTCCTATGGGACATTCTACTGGAACTTGAATCCTTGGTCATGGTAAGAAAAGTGGATTCTAAAGGATACCTTACATTTGCTCATTTGAGTTTCAAAAGAGAGCCTTAGTCGCTATGGTGTTTAATTGGAGGAAGGCAATAATCAATAAAAGTTTGATCATGTTGATCTTTTGCTAATTGCAATATTCTTTGACTAGATTCTTGCTCATGCTGGAGATGGCTATGATGGAGTGAATGATTTGAAATTGCATTAGAGTGGAAGGATTCACATTTATGAGGACAAAGGGGTCTCATCAGTATGTTTCAAGAAAGTTTGAGTTGCCATATTTGTTTACTCAATAGGAAGCTTTCATTCCCATCTCTTCATACAGCATGTCTTAGGGGATGAGGGCATCATGGAAGTGTTTTAGTTCTTGTTATTGGTCTTTTAATTCCAGATGAAGTCTCTAGTTGTGGTCTCTAGCATTCCATATGTTGGAGTGAATGAAGTGGGAGGGTATTCAAATCATGGCCTTGTTTCAATTTCCCCAATGAGGGAACGGCACATGCCTTTTTGGAGAACATGTGGAGGAGGCTTACAGATGGAAGGCTAGGGAAGATTGACCTGATGTGGAAGCTGAGTCAGTCCATTAACTTATTATTTTTTTTACACATTGTTGCCTTCAATTGTTGAACTGAAGAAGGCTATGCTGTGGAACCAAAGAAGGATTAGTTCTGCTATTGGTGCCCTGTGCAGGAAATTCATAGTAGCGATGAGTTGATCTATTTTGAGATTGATCGAGCATCACATTTTTTGTTTAAAGGGCTTCAGAGCGACACCAAGTGCTTTGATTTGAATTTCAGTTATATGTGGGAGGATGTATTTTCTCAAATAAATGGGTAGCTGCTAGGCAGATCTTGCAACATGGCTTGGCAGATCATGTTGAATTAAAGGCTGTATAGATTCCAAATTAGATATCACATGATTTAAATTATGAGAAGCAGGAGTGGGTTTGGGGATGTGGAACTCTGAAAAAGGAACAGAACAGGAAGCACCTAGGAAGAGAGTGCAAGAACGATTTTCCTAAGAGATTTTAAAGCTAACATGGACCCTGGATAAAAGTTTGCTGAGACTAAAAATTTAATCTGCTGCACATTATCATGGGAGGTGATACTCTTATATAAGAAGGCCCTTTGGAGGATCAGGGGCTTAGATGCTTTGGTTTAGACATCTAGGTAGCCTTGGTGAGGGAAGAAGGGAACTAAAACAGCAGTGAAGGAAGCTATAACAAAGAAATAAAGGATTTTAGTTTCAAGAGTAGTTGTAATATTTCCACAGTAAATATCATATGATTTTATCATACATGTGTTGTGCTTGCAAAGGATGAAAGATTGGATAGGTTATGCAAACTGTGAGGTCTTCTTAGATTGGTTTATGACAACTACTGAGGCATCAGAGGATGTTAAAGCAATCATTTTAAGAAGTGCTTTGCATGACTGATATGTATGTGGGGTGTGTGTGTGTGTGTGTGTGTGTGTAATTTTCAATGCACATACACACATATATTTACATATATTTGTATGTATGTATGCACGCTCATAAGCTCCTAATATTGGTATTAGGTTGCAATCCTTCTTTACAGATATGTCAGAAAAAGCTAGGAGATTCCCTAAACAGCTGCAAGGAAGGCAAAAAATTGAAAAATTGATGTAACCTTCAAGGAGAAGCAGTACAATAATGGAAAAAGCATTGCACCATGTATAGATGAATTTGGACAAGGAATTTAAGAGATTAATAGTATGAGGGGCATCATGTATTCATAAGAAAGATCCCTTTTAGAACTCTTTGAGTTCAGGGAAGGATAGAAAAGAAGAAAAATCCAGTAGGTTTTACATTTTAAAAACATAGGTTGTGGATGGATGGACCTGATTTGGAGATCTTTTTGTGGATACTAAATTTAAGGTGTATCTAGTGAAAGGGGATAAGGAATATGGTGTTTTGGTTTTCTTATGAGATAGGAGTACACATTGACAAGGATTAGTGGAGAGTTATTTAGTAAAGAGAGTTCAAATGAAAAGTGGGTTGACATTTCAATGGCTGTTAGCTATTGTGCTTGGTCATAATGACATCTAAAGCTAGATCAAATCTTTAGGAAGAGTTGGTTAGGTCAAATCATTGTGGAACAACTTGTGGTGTTTGGAAGGTTTGGGGATTTAATGTCATTTGATTTGCTTTTATCTGGGAAAGTTTTGGATTGTAAATTTGAACTTGATTATGCTTGTTCTGCATTTGCTTTTTCAGAAGCGGTCTTGTAAACCTTCTTATAAACAAGTGCTCTTGGTTTGGAGGTTGCTATGCTGACCAACACAAAGGGGTTTAATGAGCATTGAGTTGCGAAAAAAGTTAGACAACCATATAAATGGGGCTTTTGGACCTATCCTTTCACAATATCCCTACTATGTTAGACTTGAATGGAGAGGGAGGGACTCTGGCTTGTGGTGTTTATGACTTGGATGCTATGGTTTTTTCATCTTAAAATGAATGGAAAAACTGAGGAATGCTGGAATAAAAATTAGGTGCAGGAATGAAGATCCAAGAAAGCAGTGCTTAAGGTTTTGTGTAAGGCTCTACGAAGAGGTAGATCTAGTGCTTAATATCATATGACAGATTTTGTTATGGGGAAAGAGATATTTTGTTTTATCACGTAACAGCAAATGGGAGAACTATCTTCAAGGATGAGGTTGAAGTAGATAGAATAACTTAGAAGAAAAGGAAAATCAAGAAGAACATTATGGCTTTTAAATATTTAGGCCATGTCCAGTTCAGGGTTAGTGAAACAGCTAGGTTAAATGTGTTAGCCAGTATTTTTTGGGGAAAGAATGCAAGGGGTCAACTAGTTTAGAGCTGTTCCGCCATTTTGGCAGAGTAACTCTAGCTTGTTAGTTTGGATTAAATAGGTTAGGCAAAGCAGAAGGTGGCTGTTGTCCCTGTTTTACCTCTCCTTTAAAGTGCTATAAACTGGAGCAAAAGTGATTGTTTGGCAGGATAAGCCGGACAAGAAGGGTTATTCTGCATCAACCCAAACCAAATGCAGAGCCTAAGAGATGCAACAGTAGGATAGAAGGTAGATAATGCTGTGATGGATATTGGTGAAAAAAACAACTCAGGTGAAATAAGAAGAATGATGTTAAAATTGGAAGAAGATAGGATTTGATGGATTTTCTTAATGTTCTAATAGAAAATTTGACCCGTTCTTGAAGAGGATGTTATGGGGATTTTCATTGCTGTGATTAAATTTAGAAGACTTATTGCTATTTTTATTACTAATGTTTCAAAGAACAAATGATTTCAGAAAAACAGATTCAGGCATATTAGATTATTGAATAGTATTAATGGTAGCAAAAAATTATAGGTTTAGACGAGGAGTGAATAAAATTTTGTTTCACAAGATCTGTTTTATCAAAAGAAGATGCATTATAGATAACATTCAAGTAAAGTAGGTGTACCACAGCCTGTCACCAAAAAGCAAATAGTTGGCTTTGCTTGCAGGGTAGCCTAGAGAAACCATCATAATGTTCTTACATGCTATGCATCCATGAGGTTGGATTATTAAAACTACCATTGCCTGTATACTTATCTATAGTTTTTGACTGCCTTAGTCAATTTGCTGGATTTCGGTGACAGTCTAGTCAATTTGTGCTGTGATGGGGTACCTCTGCGACAGGGCTATTGAGGCTAAATATCAAATTGTGGACCTTAATTTTGCAATGACCCACCCATGATGTAAATAATTTTGTAGAAATATCCTTAGGCCAGGAAGATGAATTTGGCTCTTTGATGTCATGAGTTTGAGGAGCAAATGTTGAAGGTTGTGAACAAGTTTGATTTACTAAACTGGGTCAATGACCTAATATGTACAATTGTGATAGGCCAGTCCCTCAGGTCTGGCAGAGGAATACGAGACATGACTAGCATGTTTTATCCATCTTAGAACCCTCTATGCAATAATATCAATGATAATAAAGCAGTCCTATTTTTTTTTAAATCAGAAAAAGAATGTTTTCTATCACATGTTTGTTGTCAGACTTCTGCGTGATCCCATCCTCATCAGTTCTTGTCTGCACTGATGATTTTGGAATCATCTTCCTTTTGACGTTCTAATGAAGTGTCTTTATTCTACCTGGACCTAATTGTGCACTATCGACAACTTTACGCTTTCATATATCTTATGATAATATGAATATTGCATTATTAAATTGCAATCTGGATTAAATTTTTCATCCAATGTAAACAGGATAAGGCTTGCTGGTTAAGGCTTAGGGTACATACATATGGTGGTTGTATTGTTAAATGCAATTCTATAACAGTGCTGAAGCACACTTTATAGCATGGTGGAAAGACCATTGCCTTTTTATTCTTTGTTCTTTATTCTTATTACTTCTTTTCTCTCTTACCCAGGTCAGCTTGACGTTGAACATCTCAGCCGATCTTTCATCTATGTTCACCTGGAACACTAAACAGGTATTTGTTGTATAAAATACTTATTGTTATCTAGTCATCTACTGTTATAGTATTTAATATCATCATTAATAGACATCAATTTTTCTCTCTTGTAGTGGCTTATGATATCTATGCTTTGTATTCAGGAGTTCAACACTGATTCAAGCATTATTTTTTGTCTAATATTTTTCTATGATGCAGGTATTTGTTTTTGTAGCAGCCGAGTATGAGACCGCACAAAATGCCTTGAATCAGGTAAGTTTATCATGTATTACTTTATCACTTTCAGTAATGCAGAATCGTCACTCATTATGAATTTTGTAGAATATGGTGTCTTTTGCTTTTTAATGTATACAAGTAGACCTATGCCTGTACATCTGCACTCAAATTTAATCACATGCTTTTCATCACATGTTACTGTTATACAATATGATTTCTTTTCTTACTAATGGTGCACTGAGTAGATTTTATGTAGATTATCAAATGGATAAGTGAGTTTTCGTTTTATGTGACATCAACTCTAAATATATATATATAGAGAGAGAGAGAGAAGACATTATGGTCACCATTTTGGTGAATATATTGCATGACATATGACAGACACAGAAACAATAGTAAAGGCTCTATTCAAACTTTATCAAATCTGACTTCCATATGGGGTAAAGCATGGTATTTGTATATTGAGAATTTTTGGAGCAATACTGGGAAGTGTTAACTAATGTTGGACTTCACGGATAAGTTTGTAAACTAAATTCCAGAGGGAAGTCAATGCAAAGAGAAAGCATAAATACTGTTCTCAATGCTACAAACTGCCCATAGGCCATTAATTAAGGGTGCGTTTGGTTATACTTTTTGATTTTTGATTTTTAAAAAGTATTTTTTATTTTTTTTGATTTTTGCTATTGAGTAAAAGCAAAAAAGTAAAAAATATGTTTGGTAAGTATGTTTCTACGAAGCAAAAAGCAATATTTGGGGATGGCAGGTGAAGAGCTCGACGAGGGAGAAGGGTTCAGGAAGGGAGGGAGAAGGGGGTGGAGAGGTAAAGAGTTCGATAAGAGAGAAGGGTACGAGCTCTTTATTTTTTGGTTTGGCGTTTTAGATGTGCGGAAGCAAAAAAAGCAGAAAAGCAAGTTTTGGAAAGTAAAAAATTTTTGCTTTGCATATAAAGTAATTGTTTTGATTTTTGATTTTTGCTTTTCATGATGTTATCGTTATCAAATATTGCTTTTTGATTTTTGCTTTTTAAAAATCAAAAAGCAAAAAAATATTTTTTTTAATGGCTAACCAAACGTACCCTAAGGATGCGTTTGGTTACACTTTTTGATTTTCAAAAAGTACTTTTTTTTTTAAATTTTTGCTAGAGTAAAAGCAAAAAAGCAAAAAGTATGTTTGATAACTACGTTACTATAAAGCAAAAAGCAACATTTGGGGATGGCAGGTGAAGAGCTCGACGAGGGAGAAGGGTTCGGAAAGGGAGGGAGAAGGGGGTGGGGAGGTGAAGAGCTCGACAAGGGAGAAGGGTTCGAGCTCTTTACTTTTTGGTTTGGAGTTTTAGATGTAGGGAAGCAAAAAAAAAGCAGAAAATCAAGTTTTGGAAAGTAAAAATTTTTTGCTTTGCAGATAAAGCAATTATTTTGATTATTTTGATTTTTGCTTTTTGCTTTTCATAGTGTTACCAAACATTGCTTTTTGATTTTTGCTTTTTAAAAATCAAAAAGCAAAAAAAGTATTTTTTTAATGACTAACCAAATACACCCTAAATTATATACAGTTTAATCGCACCATCTTGATGAGATGATCTTATGACTTGTTGGCATTAGAAAGGAACCTTCTTAGCTAGGAGGGACAGAATGATTAGTATCGGTGCTTGAAACTCATCAACTTTTTGGTAAATGGTAGAAGCCTCATGATGAACTGAGAGCTCCGGATGGCTTTGGTTATTGGAAAATAATGATAACCAATTTGGATAATATTGATATGGGTATTCTAAGATTCTGAAGCAGGATGGGTATGAGTTTTGTTCGAGCTGCATAAGAATCTTAAACTAGTTGATGGTAGGGAACCTGAGGTGGCTTATCATCTGAACAAGCTTGAAGTTTGCGTCTGGACATAGGTCAAGCAATGTGCCCAGAGTTTTGATTATTTAATTCATTATTGGCTTTCCCGGCTTGGTTAGTGCCAATAGATGCCAGAACTTTCTAAAAGGAGACTGCTTGATTTGCCACTGGCAGCTTGAAAGAGCCTGTGGTTTATCTGTCTTTGTTATCGCAAATGCACGGACGTCAATATAGATATGCCAGGCGTGTAGTTATATAATATTTCTGATGTCCATGCTTTATTAGTTATCGGCACATAGATCAGCAGACTACTCTTGCTAGAAACTATTTTTTCAGCTTGTGTTAATGTGGCAGGTTTCACTTTGGGATGGAATAATACCATCAAAAGAGCATGCTAAGTTTTGGATTCACACCACAAACAAGTACCGTTTTATTGACCAGGTAAGCCACTCGAGCCTTCCGTATGACTCCTGCCTACTGCCTACTGCACTTATCACCTTATTTTCTTGCCTCACCGAAGGTTCCTTTCTCCAGTTTCATTGGACATCATCCACTACTAACACATGCATTCTCCTGCATAAATACATGCACAATTATATAATCAAGCAAGTTTATCCTGTGATTCGTGTCTAATAATTCACAAAAATTCTAAAATTCAAAACCCGAACCAAGTCTGGAAAGATTTTATCTTCTGAGAAAATCATGTTCATATTTGATTTTTTTTTTCCCTTTACTCATAATCCTTTGCTTTTTTCTGTAGAATAATCTTTTACTTAAAATCTCTGGCATTTACCCCCCCCCCCCCCTTCTCTGTGTGTGTGTGTGTCTTTCCAGCTCGTCAGTAAAATTTTGTGATTGTTTAGTGTAGACTTGTGGAGAGACCAAACAAGCATGTGATCTCTGTAGCAATCTGTCAATACCTTTGTCAAATGAATGCATTTTAACTTATACGATTATTTGGTGTAGGGAAGCAATCTCAGAGGCAAGGACTTCAACTTGACGCTGCACTGGCATGTCATGCCCAAGACTGGAAAGATGTTTGCTGATAAAATAGTTATGACCGGATATCGCCTCCCCGAGGAGTACAGATAGAAGCATGTGTAACTTCCTCCCCATTTTTTCCCCAATTTCAAGGGAAAGGCAGAGTGATATGTGACTATGATCGAAATGACTAGTTATTGAAGTTTCAGGGAGGATAGAGATTGGAATTTAATGAACTTTTCGTACTCTAGATCTGGTTTCAGTCTCTTGTATCATCCTTTTACGGTCATAGTGGACACGCAAGTAGGTACCATTGGAACGATAGCTGGTGGCTCCAATTCACATGCTCCTTGTCGAGCCATCGTCCCGGCTTTTCTGCGCAGAAAGCCGTCAAAATACTGTTCACTTAGTGACAAATCTTGCATGGCTGTTACTTCTGCATAAAGATGGCAATTATTTCATTCCATTGGATACCCGATCCGGAGTGGATGGGTTGATCCAAGATGGGTATAGATAATGGTAAAAATCATTTTGAACCTAATCTGAATCTCTCTCTCTCTCTCTCTTCACGAGGCCATTTTTTTCAAAAAAAAATTATAACGTTACCTAGCATGCTTCATTCAATCTGCCCCGCCATATCTCGAGACAAGTATGTGATGGATAGGGGTGATGGTCTGCCCAATTTATTTTCAATTCATTGCTATGCCTATGTATCAGTTGAACAGGCTGGGATTCGAATCAGTGACTCGGTCATGGTTTCAAGGAGCTGGATATATCGTAAAAACCAATTTAGAGTTCACCATATTGACATGGCAGTCGGAGACTAGCACAGTACGGAGATGGTGAACTGAGACATGATCTATAATTTCTCCCGTGGAACAATAGCGTCAACCTAGTTTTATGCGAGTAAGGGTTGGTTGGTTCCAAATCACAGCCATGTTACCTTTGGGCCTCTAAAATTTATGCAGTTGTGTGATTGATGTGATTCATGCGAATTGATGCAATAAAGGAGAGTTTGCTGAATGAAGAAGCAACATATGAATGCCGCTGTGAATTAAGAAACTTTTTAGGTGATTTGACTGGTAACCTATAGCGATTTTCTCTTGAAGTAATAAACTTATGTCTGATATGATTGATCTTGATCAAATGCATGCCAAGTTTGACCAGCTCTTTTCCAAAATAATACAAAAGAAAAAATTATTTACAAAAATAATTTAAAATCTAACTTTTTTACTAAAATAATGCAAAAGGGAAAAATATCATTTTGAATGGCATTTTTTTTCCTCCACGTCACCCCTTTTTTTCACGATGGCATCGTATCAAAAAAAAAAAAAAAATGAAATGTCATTTAAAATGGCGTTTTTAAAAACGCCATTTTGAATGACATTTTTACAAACGCCATTTTGACTGACGTTTTTAAAAACGCCATTCAAAATGGCGTTTTCTATTTTTCCCACAAAAAGAAAGTGAAAAAATCGAGAAAGAATGGAAAAAATAATTTTTAAAATTTTAAATTAATAAATAAATTAAAATTTTAATTTTGATTGAAATTTAAAATATAAAAATTTGAATTTGTAATTCAAATAAAAAAAAATTTAGATGATTTTTTTTTTGAATTATTTTTTTTAAAAGAATGTCTAAAAAAATTTTTAAAAAATAAAAAGTGCCACTAAAAATTAAAATTTTTAAAAAATCAACAAAAATAAGAATTATAATTTGAAATTTAAAAGAAATAATTTTTTTAAAATTAATTAAAATAAAAATATCATTTCAAATTACTTTCTCAAATTAAAATTAATTTATTTAAGAAATATTCGAAATAAATAAAAAAATAGCCTAAAAAAATTTCATAAAAACAGAAAGAAATGAAAAAAAGAAAAAAATAATATAATTGTAACTCTGAATAAAAAAATTAAAATTTTAATTTGAAGTAAAATTTGATAAAAAAATAAATGCAAAAAAAACTAAAAAAATGAGGAAAAAATGTGAAAAAAAGAAATTTATAAATTAAATTTTTAAAAAAATTCAAAATATTTTTAAAAAAATTATCTCAAGAAAAGAAAAAAAATATTGTAAAAAAATCAAAAATACCCTAAAAAAGAAAAAAAGGAAAAAATAGAATTGAAAAAAATAGAAATTATAATTCTAATTGAAAAATAAAATTTTTAATTTTTAATTTTAAGAAATAAAAATTATAATTATAATTGAAATAAAAAATAATATTTTAAATAACTAAATTAATTTAAATATAAATTTTTAAAAAATATTTTAAATAAAGAAAAAAAATACGTAATAGAATGTCAAAAAGATAAAAATGGAAGAAAACTAAAATTATAATTTTAAATTATAAAAATTATAAATTAAATTTTAAAAAAATATCATAAAAGAAGTAAATAAAAGAGAAAAAATGGTAATAAAATAAAAATTATAATTATAAATTTAAAAAAATTTTAACTTTAATTTAAATTAAAAATTATCATTCAAATTACTATCCTCATTAAAAAATTTAATAAATCAGAAAAAAATCAAAAAAAATAATTAAACAAATTATGAAAAAAAATTAAAAAAATTAAAAAAAAGAAAAAAAAAGAAAACGCTGAAGGGAATGACGTTTTCTCCTTTCCCCCCTTCTTCTCTCCTTCTCCCTCTTCTCCCTTCTCCCTCTTCTCCCCTCTCCGGCGTCTCTCCGGCGGCACGACGGTGAGCTACCTCCTCTCTCCCTCTTTCTCTCTCTCCCTCTTTTTCGTTGGCCACCGACGTCAGAAGGTCGGTAAAAAAATATAAAAAATAATTTTAAATTTTAAAAAAAATCTAATTTTAAATGAAATAAAAAAATTATTTCAACTTACTTTTCTCATTTAAAATTAAAATTTTTAAAAAAAATATCCAAAAAAAATAAATTTAAAAAATAAAAATTATCAGAAAGAAAGCGAAGAGATCGACTCACAGAGTGTGGCAGCCAAAAATTTTGCGTGCCGTTAAGCCCTTTTAGCCATGAGTCGATTCATGGGGTCGACTCAAAAATATAAACTTATTTTTCTTACAAAATATGCTTCCAAAAATGTTGAAATTGCCTCCAATAGATTACACATCTTTTGTTCTTACTCTTGAGACTTCCGAATCAGATCTGATAAAATTATGATTTTATCTCTGAAATACAATAAATCTTTTTCCAAGTCAAAATCATTAGTAATCCCCTCAAATGTTTTGTAACCATCAAAATCAATTCAAAGAGCAACATTCGATATTTTACGTTATAATTTTTATAGTCCTTTCAGCATAAC
Source organism: Elaeis guineensis (assembly GCF_000442705.2). NCBI lineage: Eukaryota > Viridiplantae > Streptophyta > Magnoliopsida > Arecales > Arecaceae > Elaeis > Elaeis guineensis. The sequence goes on along the minus strand of NC_026000.2, from coordinate 12,560,854 downwards.
TTTTTATCTCCTAATGTTCTGAGACACGTTCGAATATGTGTATCCATATGCATAAATCATAATATCCGATCACTTGAAATTAAATAATATAAAATAAAATCAATATTTAATATTATTAAATAGAATAAAAATGTCAAACGTACAAAAAAATAGTACAATAAAAATGTAAAAAATACTAAATACAAATATAACAAAGATTAAGTCCCACAAGGACGTCGCGGTGCCCGTGGTCGCTTGGACCTTCTCAGGAAGGTCCTCGCTGGCTGCTCCTGCTGTGATGGCTCCTCCCCTATATCAGTGGAGGAGATCTGCTGATCATGCTGCTCAGGAATAACTGATGTTGTCGGATCATCTACGGACTGAGAGACCCGTTCAACTCTCTTATCTGGATACACGGATGGATCTGAAAAGAAAGTATCATACTCGTGTGGCCAACTGGTATCCGGTGATGTCATCTGGAGGATGTAGGAAGAAGAAGGCGCTGCCATCTGTGGATCAAAAGACGGTGGCATCTGTGCAGCATCGAATGATGACATCTGCAGAATATGCGGTGATGGCATATGTGAAACATATGGTGACGGCGTATAACTCATATCTGGCACCGGAGCTGCTCCATACCAAGACGCACAGGTATGTGGATCAACACCAATTGCCATCAATGTTCCGAAACTTGTTCTCTCTATCTCCCGCAGTATCCGAATCCGTTCGTCCTCATCAGTCGTAGATAAAGCACGACGAGCGTCCAACACGAGATTCAACATAGAATCAGTCTACAAAATAAAAATAAAACAGTCAGTATAAAATAGTCAGTATAGTGTAAAATATAAAATAAAAATATAACACAAATAACATAAAGTAATTTTCGTAATCTTACCAAAAGACGCACAGTAGAACTCTCGCCCTCGTATTCAGAAACTGCATACTGAGACTGTCCAATGACTCGTATCGTAATGCTAAAAAACCAAGCCATGTAGTAATCAGTATATGAATGGTCTCTCAAAATAGGATCACCATGAACAATGTGATCTCGATGTGCATCCCAAATATCGATGTACTGTGCATGTCTGATACGCCAGTCAATACGAGCTCTCCATCGTCGATCAATACGATGAAGTCCCTGGCTGGTATCAAATTGCTCTGGGATGCCCTGAGTCTGACCAAACTGCCGCAGGACACGATCGGGAAGATGCCACTCTACCACATCAAAACAAATAAGTGGCACCCTAGCAGTCCATATGTCGTGTCCAATTGTACACATCTGCGGCAGTATAGCCAATATCCCATCTGTATATGGCTCCCACAAAAACTGATATAGTTAAAATAAAAAAATTAGTAAGTTAAAATTTTAATAGATTATGAATACTGTAAAATGATATTTGTAAAAAATTTAAAATTTATCCATCTAGATGTATCAACTAATGTATCCAACTGGCACCTATAAACCCGTGCCACTCTCGTCGATACGTGATAAACGTTGAATGCAACGTTCCATCTGTTTCACAATGTATTAATATTAAATAAATTTAAAATAGTAAATTTGAAATAAAAAAATAATATTTCGATACCTGTATCCTAATGGTCCGTCTAGTCTGAATGGAACATCAGGATCCTGCTGCTCTGATGGCATCTCAAGCAACTGTCGTCGTAATGGACTGATAGTCGGCATACGCTCCCATACCCAAATCTGAAAATTTTAAAAATTAAATAAATGATATATCCAATATAAAATATAATTAAATATTTAAAAAAAAATTTAATTCACATGCCTGTAATAATACAAGATAACTATCAATCTCGCTTTGATCAGCATAAGAACCCCGACACATAGCTCTGTATAGGCAAGCTAGTACTGCACTGCCCCAACTGAGTCGACGAGCGAAGTCTAAATCCTCTAATAACGGCAAAAACATCAACTTCATCTTATTCGATGAAGTATCGGATAACAGGACACTATCTAACAACCGCAGCACCTAACCCCTAACATACTGCTGCACCATCTCCTCTGGTGCATCATCCGCAATATGAAAATATCGATAACGATCATCCAAACACTCAATCCTGAGTCGTGAATGATCAAAAAAATATGCGTCAGGCTCAAACCCTAACAATCGCAAGCACAAAGCCTGCCACTCTGGAATGGTAAGCATGGGATCAACTCCGATCACTGGATCTCCATCAACTGGTAGTCTAGTAAGGATGTTGACATCCTGTAAAGTGATGGTCACCTCACTAAATGAAAGATGAAATGTGTGTCTTTGGACGCTATCTCTCAAGCAAAGCAGTAATAAGACCAACGTCCATCTGTATACGACCAATCCGATATACTCTATAAAATCTCAGATATCGTAAATAATCTAACACTCTATGTGGGATGTCCTCTTTCCACTGATATCGTAAAATCCCAGATATCGTAAATAATTTAACATCAGGATCTTTCTCAACAATATGTCGGACTAATGTGCTAATCATCTTTCCACTGACATGTTTGTAGTCTCGACTCAATCCCGTAAACAAACAAGTGTGAGGACCCTCATATTTTATGATTTGAAAATATCCATATTTTTTCAATAATGCAGCACGAAGCCTCCATTTACAATGCTAAACATTATCTGATAATGCGCATCGTACGGACCATAATTTCGAATGCGACTGAACTACATTGTATGTCCGATGCTTCATAATGTGATAAAGATCAACAGCTCTCCTTACATAATCTTTACTCTCAAACATTAGACCTTTAGAAAATTCAGTCATCGAAGAGTCCCAAAACTGATTGTCAGAATTCAATCTTCGACTAGCACTAACACAACCACCATCATCTAAATTTATATCATTAAAATATTGTGGAGGTTCGTGCAAGCGAGGTTGAGGTTCTTCCACGTTAATATTAGCTTGAACATCTTCATCATCATTCTCATCTTCATCATCATCATCATTACTGCTACTGTCCTCATCCATCCAACAGTCTTCATTTCCATTTTCATCTGACTCAAAATCCAGACTATCAGAATTTATTCCACCGACTACCTAGTCATCGTTTTCTATATGAGTGTCGTCTCCTGCACTTACCACTACTTCTAACAAAGGAGAAGTCACCATAGCAAAAGACACAGGAGAAATTACCATAGCACTTGGAATAATTGGACAGCTAGGACCGGCAGTAGTGGAATGTTGTTCTGCAAAATCGGCCTCAACACTATCGGTTTGTATCATAGGAGTTACGAAAGATGAGGAAGGCCCAACATTATTATCCGCTTGAGTTAAAAGCCGACTATAGTATCCAAAGCTTGGTATATCTTCTTTTTCAATATATAATTCTAAAAATCGACATTCTGAATATTTCAAAGGAAAGATCAGTATTTCTTCGACATCTTCATCGTCATCAATTGGAGCCAAGATATATTTACTCTGCATTAACTGTTCCGACAGATTAGGAGATCTTCATTGTCTGTGGCCGGCGGCCAAGGAAAAGGGAGAGAGAGGAAGAGAGAGAGAGAGAGGAAGAGGGAAAGGAGGGGGCTGAGGCCCGCCATCGGGGCGTGCGACCCACCATCGGGATGCGCGGCCCGCCGCCGGCATGAGAGAAATGGGAAAAGAGAGAGAGGGAAAGAGGGAGAGAGAGAGAGGAAGAGGGAGATAGAGGCGGAAAGAGCTCACCACCGCCGAGAGCTCGCCGCCGTGCCGCCGGAGAGACACCGGAGAAGATGGAAAAGGGAGAAGGGAGAAGGAGAAGAGGGAGAAGGGAGAAGGAGAGAAGAAGGGGTTTGGGGAGGAGAAAACGCCATTCTCTTTGGTATTTTCTCCTTTTTTTTGATTTTTTTAATTTTTTTTAATTTCTTTAATTATTTTTTTATGATATTTTAATAAATAAATTTAATTAAATAATGAGGATAATAATTTAAATGATAATTTTTTATTTAAATTAAAATTAAATTTCTTTTTTAATTTATAATTATAATTCCTATTTTATTACTATTATTTATTTATTTTTTTATGATATTTTTTTTATATTTATTTTAAAATTTTTATCATTTGAAATTATAATTTCAGTTTTCTTCCATTTTTATCTTTTTAGCATTCTATTACGTATTCTTTTCCTTTACTTAAAATATTTTTTAAACAATTATGTTTAAATTAATTTAATTATTTAAAATGATATTTTTTATTTCAATTATAATTATAACTTTTATTTTTTAAAATTAAAAATTAAAAATTTTATTTTTCAATTAGAATTATAATTTCTATTTTTTTTCAATTCTATTTTTTTCTTTTTTTAGGGTATTTTTTTATTTTTTTACAATATTTTTTTCTTTTCTTGAGATAATTTTTTTACAATAATTTAAAAAAATATATTTTTTTAAAGTTCAATTTACAGATTTTTTTCCACATTTTTTCACTTTTTTATGCATTTATTTTTTTATCAAAATTTAATTCAAATTAATTTTTTTTTAAGTCACATTTATAATTATATAATTTTTCTATTTTTTTTATTTTTCTTTCTATTTTTATGAAATTTTTTAGGCTATTTTTTTTATTTTATTCGAATTCTTTTTAAATAAATTAATTTTAATTTGAGAAAGTAATTTGAAATAATATTTTTATTTCAATTAATCTTTAAAATTTTATTTTTTTTAAATTTTAAATTATAATTCTTTTTTTTTAATTTTTTAAAAATTTTTATTTCTTAATGGTACTTTTTATTTTTTAAATTTTTTTTAAAAATTTTTTTGACAAGCATTTGAAATGATGTTTTTCAATTAAATTTAAAATTTTTATTTCTTTCATATTTCTTTCTCTTTTTTTTTCATTTTCTATGATATTTTTAATTTTTAAATTTCTTAAGATTTTTTTAGACATTTTTGAAAAAAAAATTAAAAAAAATATCTAAAATTATTTTTTATTTGAATTATAAATTTAAATCTTTATATTTTAAATTTCAATCAAAATTAAAATTTTAATTTATTTATTAATTTAAAATTTTAAGAATTATTTTTTTCCAATCTTTTCCGATTTTTTTCTTTTTTTTTTTGATGGGAAAAATGGAAAACGTCATTTTAAATGGCGTTTGTAAAAACGCCATTCAAAATGGCATTTTTAAAAACGTCATTTTAAATGGCGTTTTATTTTTTTTTTTTTGAGACGATGCCATCGTGGAAAAAAGGAGTGATGTGGAAGGGGAAAAAACGTCATTCAAAATGGCATTTTTTCCTTTTGCATTACTTTGGTAAAAAGTTAAATTTTGAATTATTTTTGTAAATATTTTTTTTTTAATATTATTTTGGAAAAGAGCTCCAAGTTTGATCCTATAAATGTATCTGACTTGACCTGTTGTTGATCTTACAAGCATCACGTCATCTAACACAACTGAACAAATTTTTATAATCATTATAATAACGATTACAATGATTGTTGCAATGATTTGACTCTCCTTAATTAATCATTATGACAATGAGATGATGATGGCTATAATGGTTCTGCTGCTGACAATTGTTCATTCAATTGTTTAGCATTTCCCATCTACTATTTAACCTTGGTTTCGACTTACCTTTGCCGAACTTGCAAACCCAATGGATGGGTCTGGTTTATTCTTTCTCAGGTTCAAGTTTTATAGACTCTTTAATTAATTTAGCTTGGATTTTAGTTGTGAAAAGCCTACTACAAGAATTCATGGGATTTACATAAAAGTATGCTATTGCCGTCTTAAAGGACATAGTGACCTATTCAATGGATTAACTACCAAAATTGGTGCTAATCTAGAATATATTGTTATTGTTGTTTATCTAGGATACATTTGAGAGTGCAAATCCTTTATAACCCTCGCCATGGTGACAATCAGGGGTGTGGTATATTTTTATTGATTAGGTAATTATGCCAGGTTACTCTTTCTCCCTGAATTCCATTCTAAGGGTATCATGTGTAGATATTGTAATAGTAGAAAAAAGGGCTCTGGTTATATGTTTTTTATTGGCACGCTCTTCATCTTCGTGATTATTGTGTGGTCAAAATATTAAAGTTTTCAAGCTTGACAGCGATAAATCCTACAATCAGATGTCCTCAAAATTAAATGAGCTTCAGCAGTATAGTAGATACATAAGTTGGTCGGCTAGATCTATTGCCATAGTGACACATTTCAATTGGATGCACCTAATAATAAACATACAGCACTAGCAATTATGTATTAGTTTGCAACTAATAAAACAACACTGACAAACACTAGCAATTAGATACTTTAGTTTGCAACTAATAACACAACTCTGGCAATTGCCATAATGATGCATTTCAGTTGGTAGATATTTCAGTGCTGTGTTTCAGTTTGCAACTAGTAAAAATATAACACTGACAATTCGATATTTAAAGCAACATCAATGGAAGAAAACAAAAAAATATGCACTGATAAACTGGTGGTATTCAAATGCCACAGCAGACTGCTGCTTCATCTGTAAGAACCTAGCCCAGTTAGCAATCTAAATGGTCAAGATCCCTTTAAATCAACGATGAAGAAGTAGAAGGAAACTTCAAGGAACCATTTTGCCCACATCATGAGTGAAACCATGTCTCACCACATTCCTTCTTCTCCCTATCTTATTCAGTTAAATGAACAAACAAATTAGGGTTCAGTTCATAGTTTGACCTTCTCTTCGGGGATTGACCTAGCTAACATCAACCAACCACTTTTTTACATCTTGATTTTGGACCATTAGTAATTGGCAAATAAGGATTCATGAAGTCAACCAGCAATTGTTGAGACAAGGGCTGATGATTAATGTTTATATTTGGATGCACAATGAAGATTTAACCCCAGTAAAAATCAAATTACGCAGTCTATACCAGCAAACTAGTAACATAAAGTGGAATCCGGTGGAGAAGGCTCTGAACGTGCTATATGAAGTTAACAGAACTAAAAATTGACTGGGTGATCTCCCCATGCAACCTGATCAATGGAGTAAAACTTACTTCATCAATGAAGCATACAAATCTCTTCATGGCTACATGTTTATATATGTACCATAGCATCTCCAGTGAATCTAAGCTTACTTCACTTTCTCTATGGGACAATCGATCCAGCTCATGTAATGAAGTGGATGTTAAACAATGTTTTTTATCCTTTGCCTAGTCCTTTCTTAGACGATCAACAAAGACCAGAATCAGAAGACAAAATTCACATGTTTGCTCATTTGTTGTTCTCACAATTTACGACTGATCACTGTTAATTACAGCATGGGGGAATGTTTTTAATCATGCCATTTCTATTTTTTTTGGCGTAAGATTATTTATTATTTTCCTAAAATTTTTTTATAAGGACATCAACGTTCTTTTTCCTTTTTTTTTCCCCTCTTTTTTTTTTGGCGGGGGGTAGCTAGTGCTCAGGTATAATTCTTAGATAGTAGGCATGGACGACATCATTCTATTTTACCAGCAGAATTTTAATTACTTCTGAAGCTGAACTGTTACAGCAGGTGACAGTGACAAGAGACTGCATTCCTTTCAGGATGCTGGAGTCAATTTGCTTGTTGAACGGTCCATCTTTGCTTACAAGCAATTCTTTGCTATTTCCTAGTAACAAAAATTATTTGTTAATTTAAATAACTTGCTGAGCTTTCTTTCCTCAATTCTAATATTTTCTCTTCCTAACAACTTTACTTCAGCCATCATGTACAAAGGGCTTGCCCATGATAGATTAATGTGGATAGGTTTCGTAAGTAAAGGTGCAAGTAAGGTTTCTTCTCATGAGCTGACTGGGTGACTACCTATGGACTCAACCATCTCGTTGATCAGAGAAATCTTGGAAGGACTGAGTGAGCAAAATAATTTCGTGGGATTCAGTGGAGGAGGAGAAGCTTATGTAACTTAGTTGGAAATGCCCATCTTTGATACCGGGGGTCTGTGATAGAGAACAGCTTGCCCCAGAGTCAAAACAAATTATGGTAAAGGCCTGCTTGAGGCATGCAGTTAAAAAGGAATCTACGTCAGAGGATTTGTTTTACTTCTGAAGAAGAAAAGAGAAAAATATCGATGCACAGTGGTCATGAGTTTCTGTGACTACATTTAGATACCTTTTTAAAACCTTATGGAGAGTGCTGGTAGGAGGAAATTTACCCAAAAGGGCTAATTGCACAGATAAAGATCATCATACGTCAAATGATATCGAGGAGCTAGAAGAATGATATAAATGAGGAAGAAGGAAAAGACCTGATTTGATATCCCATCATGTTGGCAGCTTTCCTTCCCTGATGGAGCAGGTGCCTACTTCAATAATTCTCACCCTGGCCTTCAAACAAAACTAAACAACCACAGCAACACAACAAGGCTTGCCTTGTCTATTTTATAGAAAGGAACCACTTTATCGCCAAGAGACAGAAAAAGATAATAATAGTGTAATTCCTGTACTCTAGCTTGTGTGTAAAACTGCACATATTAACATTAACACACACACACACACACACACACACACACACAGAGATAGATAGAGAGAGAGAGAGAGAGAGAGAGAGAGAGAGAGAGAGAGAGACTTACAGTATGATATAATTTTGATTCATTGGTCTCTCTCTGTAATTTCCCACAGCTTTATTGAACCGCAGTGAACAGGCCACCATGGAACGATGGTTGATGGTTGCAGTTCAAGAAAGCTGTGGAAGAATACAGAGAGGGCCATTAATCCATTCCCTCCTCCCTCCACATGCACACACACACACACACAGGGGAGCGGGGAGGGGGGGGGGGGGAGAGAGAGAGAGAGAGAGGTTGGACACCTGAGAGGGTATGGAGAGAAGGGGTATTTATAGATGAGAGGAGGCTTGATGGGTTCGAAGGAAACTGATAACCAAGTCCCAAGAAGAATACACGTAGGCCCCAACTAAACTCAGCTTTTTCCATCGTCTTAACACCGTATGCTTACATGCAACTGTAGAAAATTAATCACCTTCCGTCTTGTATGGACAATTTACTTGGTTAGAATTTAGAATCTAAGTCTTCATTATTTTGATAAGGTATGCTGTTATTATATATGTCATTATATTAATGGTAATGACTTAACGGAGTCAAGTGGGAAGTTGGCAGCATTTGATAGACAAGTGCTTCCATGTAAGTCACATACAAAATGATGCCATGAAGCTATACCTTGGACCCCAGCTTCAACTTTAATACCCGATAAATTTACCATTGGGGTGATACCTCCTGCTGACTCTCTCAAACTTATCATAAATCAGTTTTTTCTTAGGAAAAGAATTCGTTTCCAACCAAATGGCTGAAATAGGAATCACTCGTTCGTATTCCCATATTAAGATTCTATCTAATAATCTAAGCTTTTAGACGGATAGATCCAGGAATATATGAGAATCCTTAACCTATCTGATGCAAGTAGCTACTATTCCTCAGCGTTAACCATGCACCATCTTGGTTTCCTCATAATGAGTTTGTTTTTTTTTGGAGAGTTACTTTCATTCTTTTATTAATTTATTATTGAGCCACGCCTGACATTTTAGTGGGATTTGTTGTCAAACCAAGGGAAAGAGAGTGGACAGTAATAAAGGTTTTGACGTCGGGCTAATCAGCTTTCCTAACCATCGCTGCCCAGAAATTTTTCGGGGCACGTGGGTTTGCTTTGGCAACAATTACAAGCCTTTTTCTACTATATGATACGTGGTTTTGCATGATGTGATGAAGGTGCAAATAAATCATGCTCACGAACTATTCAAATTCGACTCAAAATTATATTTGATTTAATTTTATTATTATCAAGCTCAGATAATGAAGTCGAGTTCGAATAGTTTTTCGAGTCAAACTCGAGTAGCATGATATTCGGTTCAAAAGCTCATGAATCTATTCAAATATTTATATATATTTAATAATATTATTTTTATTTATAATATATATATATATATATATATATATATATATATATATATATATATATATATATATATATATATATATATATATATATTATTAGTAGGTTAAAGTTTGATTTTAAGTTTGAACTCAAATTCGAGTATCACTCGGTTCATATTCAAGTCCAGTCGAATTAATCTCAAATTTTGCCTATATTTCATCGAGCCGAACTCGAGTTTGGAATATTAAGGCTCGATCGAACTTGAGCCGAATTTTGAATCTGAGTATTTTGAGTCGAATCGAGCTTGAGCTTTCAGCTACTCGACTCAACTCGACTCGATTGCATCCCCAGACGATGCATGAGGAGGATTGAGAAAATAAAATCTATGGGCTTTTTAGCTAATGAGAGATTTTTGTAAATGACTTGGTCAGGATTAGAAAAACTATATACCAGATTAGAGCTATAGGATTTCTCTGAAAGATAATACTAAGTATGTTAGGCATAGCTCTCAACACAATATTTTTTGCATCTCCACTTGCTAGAAATAAGGCCTTAAATACGTTTCAAACTTACGGCTATAATAAATATTGCAACCCAAATTTAACTAATATATCCATGAAATTTGGAAGAAATATGTGATGATTTTTTTTATGACATATGTAATGATTGAGTCTTGTTTATATGCATACCTTTTCGAGAAAATTTGTTTGCATAAATTTTAAATGGTTCCAATTACAAATCAATAATACAAGTTGTCATCAACAGTTCTAAAGTTATTTATTGGCACTCGGCTCTCCTAGGAGAGGTCCTAAATTCAATCATGAAAGACAATTATAAACTATCATATTGCTTGAAAAAATAAAATTTTCAAATTGAATGGCCTATTGCATAATTCTCCCTGGCCAGCCAATCTGAATAGGCAAATTAGAGAGCTCAGGGTCTATCTTTTCAGATCTCATTTATGCCTTAATTATTATTAATTTTTTTAAAGTCTTACACTATAAGGAAGATTGACCACATTACTTACACTAAATCTCATTTTCCAGCTATTATAGGCAAGTATGAAATATGGACTACTATTTCTTTCTCTTTTGTTGATTTATTTTTGATAGATACAATTATAAAGTGCCACCTTCAACAAAACGAAAAAAAGGTTAAATCCTACACTTCTCCTTGGTATAGGATAGATTATATCCTACACTGTATATACCACATGGTCATATACCATGCCTATCTTATGTATACATACATACTTGCATGCATACATACATATTTCTTCCAAATTTCATGGAGAATATATGAGTCAAATTTGGGTTGCAACATTTATTATAGCCATAAGTTCGAAACATTTCTATCTAAGGCCCTGTTTCAGGAAGTGAAGATGCAAAAAATGTTGTGTTGAGAGCCATGCCTAACATGCTTGATATTATCTTTCTCAAAAATCTTAGAGCTCTAATCTGGCATGTAGTTCTTGTAATTCTAACCAAGTCATTTCCAAAAATCTCTCATTATATATATATATATATATAGAGCCAAGCTAAAATTAGATTGATCGGATTTGAACTCAGATCCGATCAAATTAAAACTTTATAATAAGAGTCCTACATCAATGATCCAAGCCATTGAATATGATCTACTACCTCAAAACTACTTGTACACAAAAAATCAAATGATTTGGAGATCCCTAGCCTATGAATTAAATAGTCAAAAATTGGACTGCCTAAATAAAATTAAATTAGACGTATTTTTTGATCATTTGATGCACATGTTAAGGATTTTCAAATCATATAATTTTTAATGTGCAAGCAATCTTGAGGTAATAGATCACATCCAACGATTTGGATCATTGATATAAGACTCTTATTATCCAATTTTGATTTGATGAAATCTGAATCTAAATCCAATCGATCTTATCCAAATCTGCTATATATATATATATATATAAAGTGGGCTTTCACTCTTGATCATTAAACTACTTATTTCCTCCGATGCAATCTCTAATTCCTTGTTAGCCAAAGTTTTCTGTACAATTCTTCTAATTGACCATTCTATGAACCGAAACCACGACACCCAAGTGATAAAGTTCTCTCATCTTTGAGTTACTCGAGGGTGAAGTGATCTCATGGTAAAATAAAAATTGGTGGCCCTTTGAAGGGCCCCGTGACAGGCTGCATGAGATGGGAAAGGGAGTATTTGTAGGGTGAAAAAAAAAAAAAAGAAATCCAAGCCCTTTATGTTTGAGACCGGACCTTACAGGGTGTGATTTTTACCGAACCATCATTTTTGCATGATTGTGTAGTATTTTGAATGTTTTGAAATTTAATCTCCAGGTACACTTTTATCTTGGTTCTCAAACATGGTACATTTTTGTCCTTTTACTGCTCCAAGGGACATGATGTCTAATAGTATCCCCGCCCTGCAACAGCATCTTGATAAGTTTGGGTGGCTCATCCGTGGACCCAAAACCTTTTTCTAGGGACCATATTGATTAGATGTTTTGGATCACCCAAAAAACATGTTGGGTCCATTAGGATCTTCTCCATCTTGACGGCAGTATTTTGATTATTAACATGGATATTACTAGGGGTGTGCAGTCTCTGGTTTAAGCCCATTGTTCAGTGGAAGTTAATCATTCCAATTTGTGTAGGGAATAATGCTTAAGAGACCTTAATGTTTGTCTTTCCATGCATGATCAACCCTCTGGGCACTCATGAGTAGTTTTATTCCCACACCATCTCCCGGAGGTAATCTCAAAGTCCAGCATGCATTTTTGCAATTAGGCTAACTGCAAGGGAAAATTATTGCCTACGCCGATCGTGCACGCAGATAATTATGCCTGTTATGGCCAATCCCCTCATCGCCCGATCACCGGAGACGTGCGCCTGCAAGAAAAGTCCTCACTGACCGGAGATGTCTCCGACAGAGATCCTTCGATGCTTAAGTCAGAGAGGAGACTAGGCAATAATGAAAAAATCAGGGGCTCAGCGAGAGAGAGAGCTTACCAAAATCGTTGCTTTACCCCATTTTATAGTAGAATACGGTATGATCCCGCCATTAATGGTGTAGACAACTGGAGAGTTGTCAAATCGTCGGAGACTATCAAATCATCGTGGGTTGTCAGATCATTAGAATTAATCCATGTCCTTGACAGGACAATGCCCCATGGCGGTCGTACAGTATGTCCTTGGCAGGACAACAGTCCATGACGGATGTACGGCGTTTGGACGGACTGACCGACTATATGTCGATATTTGGTTGTCGGGACGTTGGATGATGACTTGGAAACACCGTCGGTTGATTTGGTGCCTTGTGGAAGTCGGATGTCGACTGCCAGCACCGACAGTGAGTCGGTGATATGGGTTCGGCCACTCGGTCGATTGGAAACAGTATTGGCCTGTTTGACCGATGTTTCTTTGGCCGAATATTGTCGGCAGTCATTGTCGGAGTCGTCTGTCCATCCGGTGGATAGAGTCAGACGTCGGTCAGACTGTTTCGAGGATAAATCGGTGTATAGGGGTCAGCCGGTATATCCCAACAGTTGCCCCCCCACTCCTAAGTCTGATGTCATATTGGCCCGCGTTACCACGTGGGCGATAGTCTCGGACGAAAGGAGTGGTTTTCCATCACATCATGCCCCGACTCTGCCGATCGTACCAACAGACGATCCAGTGTCAGACGTCTCATCAGAAATGCAAACCACCGTCGGTTAATTAATTTCGATATGCGATTTTTTCACCACGCGTCGGGGGGCTATTGGGCCGAAACCGTTCGCGTGGATGGAGGCGACGTGAATGGAGGCGACGTGGCTCGATTTGAGACAGGTGCGTCGAACCGTCGGATCGAGGAAGGGCCCAGGCGATGCCACATGTCAACATCCGAAAAATCCTCGTTCAGTGCGCTTTCAACTCGACCGTCGGAGGGCCTTATATATATACGATCATTCGTATCCAAAGCTTCACTTTTTACTGCTCTGTTTCTGACGCTGAGGCCCTGTCGAGTTGTCCTCCAGTTTCAGGTAGCTGTTTCCGTCCTCCTTCTTTGAAAGCTCTTCTCGAAGCTTTTCATTCTTGTCCCTTTGCATCTTCGCTCCCTTTGCATTTTTCTTTTTAGTCTCTTTTCTTGGGACTAGCGTTATTGCTAGAACCTCTCTTCGAGGAAGTCAGTCGGAGAATCCGACCGATGATTCCCGAACGACCCCGGAGGCGGAGGCTTCTTCATTTTCGGGGTCGAACGTCGAATGGCTTAGGGAACAATACGGTATCCCGAAAAAGTTTTGACTTTTCGCCCCTGGGGCTGAGGGTCGGGTTAACAATCCGCCTCCGGGCCAGGTGGCCTTTTATGTTGAGGACCTTCGGATTGGTCTTCGCTTCTCGATTTCGGTGTTCATCCGGAATGTCCTGGATTATTACGAACTTTGTCCGGCACAACTAGCACTGAACTCAGTTCGATTAATAATCAGCTTCGCTTTGTCGTGTTGGCTCTTACCGACCTTTCCCCACATCTCTCTCTTATGGACGTTCTTCATCCTCCGACCCCACCCAAAAGCCTGAGGGTGGTGGTTCTTCAATCCCCGGAAGGGCCTTTCATTCATTACCGATCTTCCATCGTCGATCTACGGATGGAAGAATCAATTTTTCTTCGCTTCTTCTTCGCTACCCTGGGGATTTTCTTCTCGCTGGGGCGACCCCCGAACTCAGCCGAACGAAAACAGTCGAGTGGAGGCAGAAGATCGAGAGGATTTTCATCAACTGAAGGATATGTCGGTGCCGAAGCAGAGAGAGCTAGTCACCGAGCAAGCTCTCTATGACGCCGACCTAAGTTCGGTTCCCCACTTAGGTACAGTTCGATCTGTCGGTCGTCTTTTGACTTTTTCATCTGTCTTCGGACTTGTGCTAATCTTTCATTAAAATTATAGGCATGCCATCGAGAGTAAGACTAACAGATGCCGATATTCAGCAGCACGCGGCGAGGAAGAGGTCGGCACCTGGGGTCGGACCTTCGCGGCCACCCAAGAGGCCCCAGACATCATCCCCGACTGTCGTTGTAATGGCGGTTGCGCAGCCTGACACCGAACGAGCATCGAACTTTGAACCAGTCATCACCTTATCGGCGCCGGCGGTGCCACCCAAGGCACTGTCCGAGGAAGGGGCGGCGGAGGGGGTAGCCGAAGGAGTATCGATGGCCTCACCTATGGAAGAGGTTCGGGTCAAAGCACGAGAGCCCGAATGACCTGCGGCGGCTCCCGTTGCGCCCTCGGGAGGAACTCAGTCGAGTTCAAGCTTTCCATCTTTCTCCGATCTCCGGGCCTGGGCGACTGATCGGGGGAAGGCTCCGATGGCGCCGGAGGACGACTCAAGGTCGGCGAACCACGTCGCATCGTCCGACGTTTGGGTTCTCGAGGGAGCATCGGCCCTGGCCAACCATAATTTGACCAAGAGGTTGTGTCAGGCAACCATTCTCCCGGCCGATCGAGAGCTCTTGAAGAGTCGGCAGGTGATCGAGATGCTCTCTTCATTCTACCCAACCATGATCGAGGTGAGTTCTTCTTTTTCTTTCCTCTCCATTACTATTTTCATCATTTTATTTTTTTAACGATCGGCCTTCTACTTGCAGCTGATCTACAACATGTCTGAGTTAGAGGTCGAGTACCGGAGGTTTGGAGACATCCGGGCGGCCTGGAAGGATAGGGTGGAAATCACCGAAGCCGAGAAGGCAATGCTGGTGGAACAGCTGAAGCTGTCGATCGATCGCGAGATCAGGCTCGAGGAGGAGATTTTCCGACTTACTGATGGTCTGGCTGCCTCGGAGACCGAACTTCAATCAGCCTGCGAGCAGGCCAAGCACAAGACCCATTCCGTTCATCGACTGCGATGTGAGTGGGACGGTTGCATTAGTGAGCTCGAGGCCGAATGCGAACAACTTTGGGTCAGCCTGAAAAATCTGGCTAAGGTCGAGGAGAACCTGTCCACCGCCCAAGCCAACGCCGACATAGCGAAAGCGGAGGCAGAGTCGGCTAAAGAGGCATTGAGCCAGGCGGTGGAGGACTTCCGCGGCTCGAACGAGTACCAGGAGGAGCTTCTCGAGAGTGGCTTCGCCTCCTACCGAGTGGGGTACGAGGATGCCCGAAATGTAATTCAGAGGCTATACCCGAAACTCGACCTGAGCAGCGTCGTCCCTCCGGGGTTGGAGGACCAAGCTATAGAGGAGGAGGCTGACCTAATACCGGAGGATCAGATGGCTGCGGAGGAGGCCATCCCTGGGCCAGTGGAACGAGCTACTGAAGGTGAGGTGGCTCCAACCTCCGATCCCACTCCGACCCGAGCGGGTGCACCGATCACTTCCGAACCCTTCTCGGTCCAGGAAGTCAATTCCGATGAGTAGTCAGAGTATCTGCTTCGTTATTTTTATTTTATTTTTGTTTCGCCTTTGATACTTGTAATCGGACTTCGGTCTAATTTTGTAAGTCTAACTTCAACTAAATGAGATCAAAGACTTTTCAAATTTTTTCCTGCATGCGGTTCAAAATGTATGTCTCGTCGAGACATCTCCGAGGGTATAGGTCGTAGATCCGACATACCTCATTAGGATATTCGGTGGGATCCAGCATAGTTGATCAAGGTAGTCAGTAGCGTGCACCATGCTAAGGGCAGAGCAAGCTCCGATCGCAGACCGACGTCCTGATTGTCATACAGATTGCATAGGATCCGATGGTCGAGAGCCGTTTGACACAGTTAGCTTGGGTGTCGACTGTAGGTCGAGCGTCCGTCGCCCAAGCCTTGGTCGGGCGTGCACGTCGAGCCGGGTGTCGACCAATCTCTGAACATAGCTTGTTGACACGATCATTCCGTAGAATCTGATAGTCGGATAGTATCTGACGTATTCAGTTAGGATAACGATGACAAGTCGAATATCCATTGCTCGACCCTTGGTCGGACGTATACATCGCGATGTATGATAAACGGTGGCAAGTCGAATATCCTTCGATTGGTCATGTCCAAATCGGTATGTCTTAAGTGTGACCTCGGTCGTCTTGATATTTTATCCTTCTTAGTCGAAGCCAAGTCGGCAAGTTAGCCAGCTGCGCTGATCGAGAGTCGGCTGTGAAAGGAGCGTGGCTTCAACTTAGAGAGGTTTCATCGCCAGCGCTGGCCTTCCGTTAGTGTAGGCAGAACGGTTCTCGTAAGAGTTCGATGTGTTGTCGGTGATCGGACTCTAGGTTCCTAACGAAACGTTGGGCCCAAGTCGGGGCGTCGGGGCTCGTACTTCTGATGAGGGCCGACCTATGGTGGAGAGCCGAACTTTGTTGACTCTGGGGTTTTGAAATTGAGTTGTATTCTGAATAAGGGCATATAGAATTCACTGATGGTATAATTTCAGATTGTCGGCATTCCAAGTCCGGAGAATGATCGTCCCTTCCAGGGTCTCAAGTCGGTGGCACCCGGCCTGCAGGTGTCCGCTATCTTGTAGGGTCCTTCCCAGTTTGGGGATAGTTTTTCTTGATCCAGAGGCTTTGAGACTTCCGCCTTCCTTAAAATCAGGTCTCCAGGTCTGAAAAATTTTGGCTTAGCTTTAGCATTATAGTATCGGGCCACTCTTTGTCGGTAGGAAGTCATGCGGAGTTGAGCCTCGCGTCGGAGCTCGGGTAGGAGGTCCAAGACAGCTCTCCGACACTCAGAGTTGCCTGGTTCACAGTACCGCTCAACTCTAGTCGATGGTAGCCCGATCTCGAGTGGGATCATTGCCTCCGTCCCATAGACCAAATTGAAAAGAGATTCTCTAGTCGGAACATGGAGTGTCGTTCGGTATGCCCACAGGACCGAGTGCAAGTTCTCGACTCAGAGGCCTCTGACTTCGTTCAGTCGAGTCTTCAATCCATGCAGAATGATCCGATTGGTTACTTCGACTTCCCCATTGGACTGTGGATGCCCGACCAAGGTCAGCTTGTGCGTGATATGAAATTTTGTACAGAACTCTCTGAAGTCTTGGTTGTCGAACTGTCGTCCATTGTCGGTGATGATAGTGTGTGGCAGTCCGAATTTGGAGATGATGGACTTCTGGATAAAGTCTTCCATCTTACGCTCGATGATTTGCACCAGGGATTCGGCCTCCACCCACTTAGTGAAGTAGTCGATTGCGACGACTATGAACGTTCTTTGGCCAGATGCCGAAGGAAAAGGGCCGAGTACGTCGATTCCCCATTGGGCGAAGGGCCATGGAGCGACAATGGAAGTCAACTGGTTGGCGGACCGATGTTGTATGTTGGCATACTTTTGACATGGCTCACACCTTCGAACCAAATCAGCTGCATCTTTCTTCATGGTGGGCTAGTAGTAACCTTGCCGTAGGACTTTGTAGGTCAGGGATTTGCCCCCCAGGTGACTTCCGCAGATCCCTCCATGCACCTCTCTGAGTGCGTAGTCCGCATCCGTCGGTCTCAGGCACTTTATCAAGGGAAGGGAGAATGACCTTTTGTAGAGTCGCCCGTCCATCGTTACATATTAGGAGGCCGTCCACTGGAGTCGCTTGGCTTCCGTGGGATCTTCGGAGCTGGTTCTGTCAGTCAGATACTGAACGATCGGATCCATCCAGCTTGGCTCGGTCGTCAGTTGTAGCACTTCCTCAGCCTTGTCGATGCTCGATTGCTCGAGACTCTCTACGAGTGTCCGGGCCAAAGCACCGTAGGCGGATGTCGCAAGCCTGGAGAGTGCGTCGGCCCGAGCATTCTCTGTCCTAGAAATATGGGAGATCTCGAAATACTTGAGGTGCACCACGAGATCTCTCACTTTCTGAAAATATTTCACCATGGTCGGATCCTGCGCTTCGAATTCGCCTCTGACTTGCCCTACAATCTGCTGGGAGTCGGAGAAGACTCTGAGGCTGTCGATCCTGAGCTCCTTCACCACTCTCAAGCCAGTGAGAAGTACTTCATACTCGACTTGATTATTAGAGACTTTGAAGTTGAATCGGAGGGCATACTCGGTAACTACTCCCTCCAAGTTGGTAAGCAGGAACCCGACCCCGCTTCCTTGAGCATTGGAAGCTCCGTCTATATGTAATACCTAGGTTGATCCGGAGTTATATTCAGAGGTCGCAGCTTCTTTGGAGCTCCCATTTTTTGACATTTGGTCGGTTGTTGGGCATTCCACAATGAAGTCGGTCAGAACTTGGACTTTCAAAGCATGTCGCGGTTGGTACTGGATGTCGAACTCGCTCAGCTTCACCATCTATTTCGTCAGTCGTCCTGATGTGTCGGGGCGATGCAGGATCGCCCTCAGGGGTTGGTCGATGAGGACCACGATGGCGTGCACTTGAAAATACGGACGGAGTCATTGCGCTGATATGACCAAGGCAAATATCATTTTCTCTGCTCTTGAGTACCGAGTTTCGACTTCGTGGAGCACTTTACTGGTATAATATATGAGTTGGTGAATTCGGCTCTCGTTCTCCCGGACGAGTACCGAACTAACCACCTTTGGAGCGGTAGCCAAGTAAAGGTATAATATTTCTCCAACCTCTGACTTTACAAGCAGGGGTGGAAAAGTCAGATATTTCTTTAAATCTTCGAAGGCTTGCCAGCACTCATTCGGCTAAGAGAAGTCCTTTGTCTGCCTCAGGATTTTGAAGAACGGAAGGCATTTCTCAGCTGATCGAGAAATGAATCAGCTGAGTGCGATGATCCTTTCATTGAGCTACTGTACTTCCTTTTTGGTGTTCGGGTGTCGTATGTCGATAATCACCTTTATCTTCTCGGGGTTGGCCTCAATTTCGCGTTGAGAAATGAGAAACCCGAGGAACCTCTCCGAAGTCACCCCGAAGGCGCACTTGATCGGATTTAGCTTCATCCGATGTCACCGAAGCATGCAAAAAGTTTCTTCCATGTCTTGGACGTGATCTGAAGCCTGTGCGCTCTTCACCAGCATGTCGTCCACGTACACCTCCATGTTGCGTCCAATTTGAGCTTTGAAGATCTTATTGACGAGTCGCTAGTAGGTGGCTTCGACATTCTTCAGACCGAAGGGCATCACTCTGTAACAGTAAAGGCCCTTGATTGTCACGAAGGCCGTATGCTCTTCGTCCTCGGACGCCATCTGGATCTGGTTATATCCAGCAAAGGCATCCATGAAGCTGAGCAGTCGATGATCGGACATCGCATCCACCAGTTGGTCGATCTTCGGCAGTGGAAAACTGTCCTTCAGACATGCTCGATTCAGATCGGTGTAGTCGATCCAGATCCTTTACTTTCCATTGGCTTTTTTCACCATGATGACATTGACAAGCCAGTCAGAATATGTGGTTTCTCTGATGAAGCTCGCCTCGAGTAGTTTGTCTACTTCTTCGTTGATGGGCTTCTGTCTTTCAGGGACGAAAGATCGTTTCTTCTGTCTCACCGGCCTCATACCAGGGGTGATGTTGAGTCGATGAGTCATTATTTCTGGAGGGATGCCAGACATATTCATTATCGACCAAGCGAATATGTCGGTGTTGGCTTTCAATAGCTCTATCAGCTGCTGTTGCTCTGGGTCGGACAATTGCGACCCAACCCAGATCACCTGTTCAGGGTTCTTTGCTATCGGGATGGAAATCAGCTGTTCAGCCGGTTCACCCCGTTCCTCCTCTTTTCGTTGGTCCAACTTATCGATCGACAGAGAATCTTTTGATTTATTATTTTGAGTTGAGATTTGAAAGCATTGCCGAGCGAGCCGTTGATCCCCGCGCATTTCTCCAGCTCTATTTTTAGTCGAAAATCGGACCAGCAAGTGATATGTCGAGACTATCGCTCTGAGAGCATTTAGTCCGGGTCTTCCAAGTATGACGTTGTAGGTCGAAGGTACTCGGATGGCCGTGAAGATCAAGTAGATGGTGCTTTGTCGTGGGTCGGCCCCAGCTATCACAGGAAGAGCAATTTCTCCTTCCACTATGACGGCATCTCCGGTGAAACCTACTAGGGGTGTAGAGACTCTCCTGAGTTGGTTGGTCGACAGTCGCATTCAAGAGAAGGTTGAGTAAAATAAAATATTAGTCAAGCTTCCATTATCAACAAGAATCTTTTTTACATCATAATTCGCTATTGTTGTCGAGACGACAATAGCGTCATCATGGGGAGTTTGGATTTCCCAAGCATCTTCATCTATAAAAATGAATACATCATCTTGACGTGGCTTCTTCGTCGACTCTCCTTCAGCAGTCGTCCCTCGGTCTAGTCGTTTGGAGATTATGTTGATGACTCTGACAGTAGGCTGATTGTTTGCTGCCTCTTCAGTCGATTGGGATCGTCGGGAGGGAGGGGATTGAGTCGGCGGATCCTTTCGATACTTTTCAAGATACCCTCATTGTATGAGGGCCTCTATTTCATCCTTGAGTTGGATGCATTGCTTGGTGTTGTGACCGTGGCCCCAATGGAATCGACAGTATTTTCTCCGATCGTGGCCCTTTGCCTTCAGAGGCAGAGGCCGTCACAGATATTCTGCTCCTTCGATCTCCATCAGAATCTGTGCACGAGGAGTGGAGAGAGGGGTGTAGGAGTCATACCTGCGATGCGTCGGTCTCGGACTCTGCCGTCGGGGCGATCTCAGGCTCCGTCATCGGGGCGAGATCCGTTTATCGGTTGGGGGCCTGCTGGGTTCAGCAGGAGCCCGATTTTTCTTCCGCTTCTCCTTCTGGCCCTTGCTCTCGATCAGGCACCGGTCGGAAGCTCCTTCGTCCGTGCGTATGTATTTGTACGTGCGCTCCAGCAATTCGACATATGTCTGAGGGAGGGTCTTGTCCAAGGAATATGTGAATCGGGACCCCCTTAGCCTCCTCTTCATGGTCGAGATAGCCATGTCTTCGTTAAGGTCCCGAACCTCAAGTGTGGCCGCATTGAATCGGGCCACAAAGTATCAGAGTGTCTCATTTTCTTCCTGCTTGAGGGAGAAAAGACTGTCCGAAGTTCGTGGCAGTTTTCAGCTGGTGCTGAAATGGACCACGAAAGAATGCTCGAGCTATCCGAAGGAGTGGATACCTCTTGAGCGGAGATTGGAGTACCAGACCCTGGCAGCTTTACGAAGTATGGTGGGGAAGCCGATGTAGAGGAGGGCATCGGTTGCCCCTTGACTTGTCATGAGAGCTTTGTAGCTCTCCAAATGGTCAATTGGATCGGTGGAGCTATCGTAAGGCTCCACATGAGGCATCTTGAACCGACTAGGGATTGGTTCGTCGAGGATAAATTGGGAGAGAGGTTGGATGGTCTGGAATTCGACGTCGTTTGAAGACTTCTGACCATCCGCCTGGAGCTGGGCAAGCCGATAGTCGATTTCTTCAAACTTACGTTTGTAGTCGTCCAACCGTCGGTGTTGAGAAATCCCAGGGGTCGAACCTCCCGACGAATTTGAGAGGGAGGCGGGCGGTGTCCGCGGCCGCTTCTCCTTCCTCGCTCGCTCCAGCTGGGAAGGAGAGGGACACCGAGACCGGTGGGTGTTGCACCGTGGCCGCCTCCCCCCTTCTCGGTGGGAGTGCTGAGACAGCTGCTCTTGAGGAGGAGACGGAAGTTGATGTGGGTGTCGGCGGCTGCTTTTGGACGGCATCGGATGCGCCGTCAGTTGTTTCACCGATGGTTGCAGCAACTGGGTTGGTTGTTGTTGAAGGTTTTTGACCGCGTCCGTCAGAACAGTCATTTACCGCACGATCGTCGTAATCTGTGCCTCCGTCGTCACCATAAGATGCGGAGAGCTGGGTTCCGCCATGGAGGGTAAAGGAGGGGCCTTTTTCTGACAGGAAGAGTGCCTCGTCGATCCGGTTACTCTCGATCACTGAGCTCTAATTTTTATCATCTCGAGAGGTTTTTCAAGCTCTATGGAGCTCGCTGTCTTACTATCGCCGCGGCTGCTTGCCCCTACCTGGCACGCCAAATTTGTTACGGCCAATCCCCTCGTCGCCCGATCACCGGGGACGCGTGCCTGCAAGGAAAGTCCTCACTGACCAGAGATGTCTCCAGTGGGGACCCTCCGATGCTTAAGTCAGAGAGGAGACTAGGCAACAGTAAAAAAACTAGGGGCTCAGCGAGAGAGAGAGCTTACCAAAACCGTTGCCTTACTCCATTTTATAGTAGAATGCGGTATGGTCCCGCCATTAATGGTGTAGACAACTAGAGAGTTGTCAAATCGTCGGGGTTGTCAGGTCATTAGAATTAACTCATGTCCTTGACAGGACAACGTCCCATGGCGGTCGTACAACATGTCCTTGGTAGGACAACAGTCCATAGCGGTTGTACGACGTTTGGATGGACTGACCGACTATATGTCGGTATTTGATTGTCGGGACGTCAGGTGATGACTCGAAAACACCGTCGGCTGATCTGATGCCTTGTGGAAGTCAGATGTCGGTTGCCACCCCCGACAGTGAGTCGGTGATATGGATTCGGCCGCTCGTCCGGTTGGAAACAGTATTGGCCTGTTTGGCCAGTGTTCCTTTGATCGGATATTGTCGTAGTCATTGTCGGAGTCGTCTGTCCGTCCGGTGGGTAGAATCGGGTATCGGTCAGACCGTTTCGAGGATAAGTCGACGTATAGGGGTCAGTCAGTATATCCCAACAATACCCATTGGTTCTTATGGGCCTCATTTATCATATGTGCATCTTGATGCACCATTAAAAGAATCAGTGGCCGTGATTGATTATGTACATGATCTTGTAACCACATGTAGTGTAAGCAATAATTTCCCTGTAGCAATAGTAAGGAGTTAGAAAAAGGGTATTTATTAGCCCCCATGCTACTACCTTATATATATATATATATATATATATATATATATAGGTACTATGGATCTGTAGTGATTATTTCTAAGGCATGAATCATAATTTAAATAATAGTAAATTATAATGCAATATCCAGCTAAAGAAGATTATTTATGTAAATATATACTTCAAATTATTAAAATAAAATATAAAAATATAATTTATAATTTTGTCAGTATCATATAACTAACGCAGATTTGATATATATGTGATATCACGTCCACCACTAGTATCGTTTCTTTGGTTGGGAAAATAGAGGAAGAAAAATGCTCTCCCCGGCTTTCAATAAAGTTAAAAGGACATGCATTCCATAGAGCTAACCAAGGATTCAATAGAATGAAAGCACAACAACCAAGAACAACATCACACAACGGCAAAGAGGAAGAACAAGTTTGAGACTTCTTTGAAGGAATTAGACAGCTTCTTCAGCAACAGTGGTCCAAGGAGATTTAAGAGAGCTTCGTGGCATTCTTTAGTTTTTTCCACTACTAATGTTCTCCCATTGAATGAAGGTGTGCATAGCCTTATGGAGCATGGAATTAGTGAAAGATTAGTTTTTCGAAGAAAAATACGAGTTAATTTCTATCCAACCATATATGCTGTTACAGTGGTATCATGGATGCTTCGGATTTACAGCTTTATAGGCCTGATATGAGCTGAGCTGACCCTCATATGAGCTCCTCTATGCTGATACAAGGTATCCTGAGTATCTATGCTGATATGAGCTGAGGTCAAAAGCAATAAATATTTTCACGTAGAGAGCACGTGAAGGCATGCTAAAATCTCTTCTGATTGACAACCTATGCAATTAATAGGTGGGACCCTCATCTACCATGAGGTGACACCACTCATTCAACAAGGCCAAAAGATCAGGCATGGTCTTCGAGGTTATTCAAAAGGGATATTCAAATCCTCCACTTAGTATGCTACCGGCAACTATCTCCTCACTTCATGGGAGTGATTAAAGGCTCAATTATCTGGCCCAATTTGATACGTCCAACGGTCTGACAATCTCGGAATCATGCAATCTCACAGCTAATAATCCAGTTGTCCGACATTCTTTTATATAAACAACTGGAGCTCCGAGGATCTAGGTAAGTCCAATCAAATCCCCCTCAGAGAACCCATTGCTGCTCCTTTTGTTCTCTGCTTTTCTGACTTGAGCATCAGAAGGTCCTCGCCAGAGCCACAACATCCGGTTTGAGGACTTATCTTATAGGTCACTCCAGTACCAACATCCCTACACAAGGATCAGGTGTCCATATTCCGACCTCGACCGTTTTAAGAAGCAATAGATGGAAGAAGGGTTTATTTTTCGCAACATGTGATCAATGAAAACTGCCACCAAACGATCGAGGCGATCTACCGCCTCTTGAACCATCGTCGGTGCTGAAGAAAGCCATGCACCAACGGCACAGCCACCAGCGATGGAGGCTCCTCCACCAACCCAACTAGTATTGGTCACGGCAGATCATCTTGACCTGCTCTTCCAACAGGTCCAGACTTTGATGGCCACCATCACACCCTGAGCGACCATGGACACCTCCATAGAGTCTAGAGAGGAGTTTCATTATACTGCCTCAATACCAGTCCGATCCTGCAGATCATCTAGACACCGAAGAGACTTAGACTGATCATCTCCAAATCGAAGGAATTTCATCATATTGCCGCAGCACTGATCGGATCCGATCATCCATAAAGCGGCCAAATGTAATTTAGGCCCATTTACGGGATGGCAAGAGCATTCAATGAGAGGAGCTTCATCATAGCGCTTCAATGCTGACGAGATTTAGACCGTCCACCTCCAAATTGGTCAGATGGTCCGACCATTCACAATCCATCTAACGTCGATTAGATCTAATAGCCCCCAAATCAGTCAGTACCTTTCAAATAATCTTGATAGAGCTCAATATTGGGGAGCTGGTGATCTGAACGAGGGAGGAGTTATTTTTTATTTTCTCATTTACATTTCAAACTTTGAATTTCGAAACAAGGAAGGAGATCATGGCATCCCCACATGCGGAAGGAATGAAGATCCAAACAAAGAAGATCGCGACAAATTCAGAAACCTTCATGGTAAAAAATCCTTAGGCTATCATTTATTATTCCATGTTAACTCCTTTTTGCAGGACCATGGATCCATGAGCACATGAGCCAAGGTGAATTCTGAGATCGAGCCAAAATAAAATCCAAAACTCAGGATGAAGCTTCAGACCTTGGATGGGAGCTGGGCCCAGAGGCTCTGAAGCCTCCCCCACTCATGTGCTTCACCTCCGACAACATCGGAGAACTTACCTGCGAGCGACCCTGAAGTCCTTCCCTTCCCCCCATGTCCTCGAGCTCGACAGCATGGGCAGCCTTCCCACTGGCGGAGATGCTAATGTTCTAGGCCAAATTTCGACTGTCGCATGAAGAAGCGAGGCCAGATAGAGACACTCGTCGACCAGCTCGACCTTCTGAGGGTGGCCGGTACCACCAGTGACAGCAAGGGCCATCGCATGGTGAAGCTCCACCTCCTCTTTCGTTTCATCCTCGTCTGATGAAGACCTATCTGTGTGCGGCCTTCAACAGCGATGTCTACAGCCTCTTCCCCACTGAGCCGGCCGCAAGTGCTCTTCCTCCGAGCTTGCGTCACTTCGAGCTCGTGCCACTCCGAGCTTTCTCCGAGCATCCAAGCTCCCGGCCTCTAATCGAATTTTAAGGTGAGCTTCCCTGTTCTGCTCTTCCTGTAGGTTCATCTTCTCATACTCGTTGGCCATCTACAAGCTCAGATCCATGCTTCCTAGCTTCCATCCAAGCTCCGGCTCCCTTTGTCCGAGCTCCTGGCTCCCATTCGAGCTTTTGACCTCCGTTCGAATTTTCTGACCGCTCCTCCTGTGGGTCTTGTTGAGCTCCGAGGGCCTTGTCATTCTAAACATTCAAGGCCGTAAAGAGTTCCTTCAAGGTAAAACTAGTCAAATCTGAGGCTTGGGGGGTGGCAGATCCAAAGTTATTTGCGTGCGACGCCCTCCGCTCACACGCCTTGGCATGAAAATTATCCACAGCCAAAGTCTGGCCTACGACTATACCGTGGCCATCCATGAGGGGCCCCAAGGTACGCTATGTTTATTTATTATGATCCAGGTGGACAACCCATAGGAGAAAGTAGTGGAGCACATGCCAGACGTGGACCCACAACATTCTAAGTCAAAAATAAAGCATAGAAATGCATGGAGATGGTGAACCATGGCCATCCAAGATCGGAACAGCATTAAATAGGTTCGATGCTCAGGTCAAGGTGGATCCAACCGACCCGAGCTAAAAAATCCATCATCCAAGATGACATCAAGGTCAAATCTGAGATAAAATCATGCAAATCTGAGGTAAATCCTTTAAATTCGAGATAAAAGCATACAAATCTAAGGTAAATCCTTTAAATTCGAGATAAAAACATTCAAATTCGAGTTAAAAATATGCAAATTCGAGATAAATCCTTCAAATCCGAGGTAAAAGCATGCAAATCCAAGGTAAATCCTTTAAATCCAAGGTAAAAATATGCAAATCCGAGATAAATCCGAGATAAATGCAAACAAATTTGAGATAAATCCTTCAAATCCGAGATAAAAATATGCAAATGTAAGATAAATCCTTCAAATCTGAGATAAAAGCATTCAAATTTAAGGTAAATCCTTCAAATCAAAGGTAAAAGTATGCAAATCTGAGGTAAAAGCATACAAATTCTAAATAAATCCTTCAAATTCGAGGTAAAAGCATACAAATCCGAAATAAATCCTTCAAATCTGAGGTAAATCTTTTAAATCTAAGGTAAAAGCATGCAAATCTGAGATAAATTCTTCAAATTCAAAATAAAAGCATGCAAATTCGAGGTAAAAGCATGCAAATCCGAGATAAAACATGCAAATTCAAGGTCCAAGCATATAGATCTGAGGTAAAAATTGGGCTAATCCAAAGTTAAAAACAAGCCCAAACTGAGGCAAACAACATGAGTCAAACAAAATCCAAAAAGCTCCCAAACAGTGCTCACAACTCTCATGGTAAAAAGCTTTTGGATCTTATCTGATTATTTTGTGTTGTTCTTTTTGAACAACAGGTCTTCAAGCATTTAAAATGAAGTGGAGATCAAACCAAAGCCACAAAGATGAGGTGAGACCTATGAGACGACCTCCAAACTAGCCTCAAAGGATCAACATCACCAGAAGGTAAATCTGAGCAAGCCAAAGAGAAGCAAACTAGCTCAAATGGGTAACAATAATCTATTTACCTCCAAAAGTATGATCTGACTAAAAATCAAAAGGTCCAGTTAGAGCTGGTTTGGCAAGTTTTCTCATCTTTTGTGTACAAATCTATAACTCAAGACCCCAGTGACCTCGAGTCAGGGGCTAACTTATCAGTTCCTTGCAGAGCTTGAGTCGCATGAGAAGCGGAGGGAGACCCTTGAGAAAATCTTCAGAGAGTTAACTAATCAAACTTTCAAAATACCGTCGAGAAGCATAAGATGCCATAGGCACAAGCTCGCGTTGGTACACACTGCCTCTCGTGCAAAGACGAGAAGTGCTAGATGCCGTAAGTGCAAAATTACCGTAGGCACATAGGCACACAATGCCACTCGTGAGGGCTAACTTACCAGACCTTTAAGAAGATCTCGACGACTCTGAGATAGGGCTAACTTATCAGACCCCTTCAGAGCCTGAGTTACACGAGAAGCGGAGGGAGACCCTTGAGAAAATCTCTAGAGGGCTAACTAATCAAATCCTCAGAACGTCATTGAGAAGCGCAAGATGCCATAGGTACAAGCTCGCCGTCGACACACACTGCCTCTCGTACGAAGAGGAGAAGTGCTAGATGTCGTAGGTACAAGATCACCATAGGCACACAATGCCGCTTGTGAGGGCTAGCTTACCAGACCCTTGAGAAGATCTCGACGACTTTGAGGTGGGGCTAACTTACTAGATCTCTGCAGAGCTCGAATCGCATGAGAAGTGGAGGGAGATCCTTGAGAAACCTTTGGAGGGCTAACTAATCAGACCCTCAAAATACCGTCGAGAAGTGCAAGATGCCATAGGCACAAGTTCGTCATCAGTGCACACTGCCTCTCGCGTGAAGATGAGAAGTACTAGATGCCATAGGCACAAGATCGCCGTAGGCACACAATGCCACTTGTGAGGGCTAACTTATCAGACTCTTGAGAAGATCTCAACGACTCTGAAGTGGGGCTAACTTACCAGATCCCCACGAAGTCCA
The DNA here is from genome assembly GCF_000442705.2 of Elaeis guineensis. Lineage (NCBI taxonomy): Eukaryota > Viridiplantae > Streptophyta > Magnoliopsida > Arecales > Arecaceae > Elaeis > Elaeis guineensis. The sequence goes on along the minus strand of NC_026000.2, from coordinate 12,532,013 downwards.
AGTTACATGAGAAGCGGATAGAGATTCTTGAGGAAATCTCCAGAGGGCTAACTAATCAGACCCTCAGAATGCTGCTGAAAAGTACAAGATGCCATAGACACAAGCTCGCCGCTGGCACACACTACCTCTTCTGGGAAGACGAGAAGTGTTAGATATCGTAGGCATAAGATCGCCGTAGGCACACAACACCACTCATGAGGGCTAACGTATCAGACCCTTGAGAAGACCTCGATGACTCTAAGGTGGGGCTAACTTATCAGACCCTTGCAGAGCCCGAGTCGCACGAGAAGTGGAGGAAGACCTTTGAGGGAACCTCCAGAGGGCTAACCAATTAGACCCTCAGAACACCGTCGAGAAGCGCAAGATGCCATAGACACAAGCTCGCTACTGGCACACACTATCTCTCATGCGAAGATGAGAAGTGCTAGATGCCGTAAGCACAAAATCGTCATAGGCACCAATGCCACTCGTGAAGACTAACTTACCAGATCCTTATAGAGCCCGAGTCGTACAAGAAGCGAAGGTTAACCCATGGGACCTTCAGTAAATCGTCAATCTCTATCCGGGACTGCTTGTCGAGTCTTCTCTGAGCCAATCTCTTTTTGAGGATAACCCATGGGACCTCCAGAAGCCCGTCGATCTCTATCCGAATCCGTCGAGCTTCTTCCTCTGAGCTGTCCATCAAGTATTCCTCTGAATCATTCGAGCTTCTTCTTTCGAGCAGTCGATCACTTTCATCCAGGTCAAACCTCTGGACAAACAAAGGCTAACCAAAAAGACCCTCAACTCAACCATCAATGGCACTTCATTGGCCCTGATTTCAAATGGCTTATGATCGACTCAAAATTCAGGATCATTTTCTCAACGACTTCTATCATCCGTATTAACGCCTTAATGGGATACATGAATGGATATCTCTAGGTCTGAGACATCGTGTCAATAGTACTTTTTTCATCTGATTCTCAGACTCAGGAGTAGGGGGTATATTACGGTGGTATCATGGATACCTCGAATTTACAGCTCTATGGATCTGATATGAGCTAAGCTGACCTTGATATGAGCTCTTCTATACTGATACGAGATATTCTGAGCATTCATGCTAATATGAGCTGAGGCCAAAAGCAATAAATATCCTCATGTGGAGAGCACATGAAGGCAGGCTAAAATCTCTCTTGATTGACAACTTATGTAGTTAATAGGTGGGACCCTCATCTGTCATGAAGTGATATCATTCATTCAACAAGGCCAAAAGATCAGACATGATTTTTGAGGTTATTCAAAAGGGATATTCAAATCCTCCACTCAGTATGCTTCCAGCAACGATCTCCTCACTTCATGGGAGCAATTAAGGGCTCAATTATCTTGCTAAGTTTGATATGTCTAATGGCCCTACAATCTTGAAATTATACAATCTCATAGCTAACAATCCAGCTGTCCGACATCCTTCTATATAAACAACCGAAGCCCCAAGGATCCATGTAATCCAATCAAATTCCTCTCAGAGAACCTATTGTTGCTCCTTTTGTTCTCTACTTTTTTGATTTGAGCGTCGAAGGGTTCTCGTCGGAGCCATAACCTTCGATTTAAGGACTTATCTTGCAGGTCACTCCAACACCAGTATCCCTACATGAAGACCAGTCGTCTCTCTTCCGACCTCGATCGATTTAAGCAGCAATATATGCCAATTGATTGTCATTAATGGATAGTCCCAACCTCTCCTTATTTTTCTTTTAATTCTTCTGCTACACCAAGTTGTCCAAGAATCCCTAACATCTTTTAACCAAGCTTTTATCTTGAACTAAACTTTCAAGACAACCATAAGCTTCTAGCAAAGGGATATTTGACAATGAGATGCGATATTAATTCAAAATTAGTTAGGTCCTAATATACATGACTAGTATTTCAAAAAATGGGATCATTTCATGCCACAATTTTTTTTCTTTTTTGAAAAATTTCTCAATGGACCACTGAAGGGTGGAGGTGGCACAACGGCCCGTGGAGGTGGGAGGTGGGTACGGTGGGAACTGTAATTACGCACCCAGAGAGCGGTGGTGCGGAGCAGCCGTGGGCCACCGGAGGGGGGGAGAGGGTGGGAGCGCAGGGGACCGATGTGGGAGCCATGAGTGCATGCTAAAGGATGGTGGCGTGGAGAAGCCATGGGCCACGAGGTCGGTGGGCGGCGTGCAACGAGGAGCGCGGGGGGCTTGCGGGGCCATAGGGGAGGGAGGTTTGGGAAAGAACGGCTGGGGTTATTGGAGGGGGTGTGTGCTGGCGTAGAGAAGCCGTGGGTGGGGCTGGGGCCGGCATAGAGCAGCCGTAGGTGCCCGAGGCCTAGGGGTGGGGTTTGGGGGGTGTGAAAATGTGGGCGCAGGGGGGTGGTGCTGCAATAGAATCGCAGGCACCGAGGGAGAGGGGGGGCGAATCGAGGGTGGAGACGTCGGCACCTAGAGGGAGGATGGCAATGGGCGGGAACGTGGGCAGGTGGCACAAAGGGGTGCGGATAGAGGAATGTGGAGGAGAAAAAAATAATAAAATATTATTTTTTAAAAAAATAAAATATATAATATTTTAAATATCTTTCATAATATAAAATTTAGTAAAACATAGATCAGCTGGCTCAAATCCAAGAACAAACCCTCATCAAGGGAAAATTTGAAGCCAGATGCCATCTATATACCTGCATTGAACATTTGCGCCACGCAAAGCCCATGCTTCGATTGCGTGTCACTGCAATCAGAACCGTCAAATTCCATCATTACCATGGCTGGTTGCAACGCATCAACCACCGGTTCGGTCGGCATTTTCACGCAAGAATCGGATAACCGGAATGGGCCACGTACTCGAACCGGGCCCAGCGGACTATCCCGTCCCTTCCCATCCAGATCCGGTGGACCACGGATCAATCTTATCCTTCCATGGCGTCAACCGACACCCTGGGGACAGTGATCATCCACTCGACGGTGCCGTTAGACACGCGTCGAACGCCAGCTCCAGCGGGCGATTTGCGTGGCAGCGAGAGCCGACCACTTGGACAGTACATTAACGGCGTGAGGGCAGAGGCCAAGCTGTGGGTCTCGAGAGGGCCATTCCAGATAAAAAAGAGAAATGATTGGCTCCAATGATTCCATGTATCTTGGATACTAGTCAATTATAGTTAATAATAAATTTTTTCTTTAAATTTTTTATTAAATTTAAATAATAATATATTTTTTTAATAATAAATGATGCATTGATTTCTCGGATGGCAGAGGATGCGCACGGGAAAGAAGTGTTCTGATCAACGATTTCCCGGGTTAATATCGGTCGGATCTGATGTCAGCCATTGATCAATTATTTTATTTTAATAAATAAATCAAAAATTCATATATTGTGTGGATGCATGAAAATAATTTTTCAAATACTATTGTCATATTTTTTTTAGATATTATTATATTTTTATTATTATTCAAATTATTATTAATAATAAATTAATATTTTAAAAATAATATTTTTATTAATATTTTTAAAAAATAATATTTTTTAAAATAATATTTTTTATTAATTTTTTTAAATTATTTTTTTAAAATAATGTATTATTATACAAATAGAATCTTTAAATTAATAATAAAAATATTATTTTTTAAAATAATATTTTGAAAAAATTAATATTTTTACTATTATTTTAAAATTAATATTTTTTGCTTCAAATTATTATTAATAGTAAAATAATAATATTTTTTTCTCTCTCTTTTTAAATATTTTTTTCTTCTTTTTCTTTCCTCCTGCCGTCTCTGCCCCCACAGCGTGAGACCCAGGTCACGACCATCTGTACCACTCCTGACGTGGCCCTGCCCCACTGCCATCGATGCTGGATGCACGAAAATAATTTTTCTGATGTTGCTATGTTCTTATTATTATTTAAATTATTATTAATAATAAATTAATATTTTAAAAATAATATATTTATTATTATTTAAAAAATAATATTTTATTATTAATTTTTTTAAAATATATTTTTTTAAAAATAATATATTATTATTAATATTTTTAAAATAATATTTTAAAAAATAATAATATTATTATTATTTTAAAATTAATATTTTTTTTTCTACTTCAAATTATTATTAATAATAAAATAATAATATTTTTTTATTTTTTTCTCTTCCTCTCTAAATATTTTTTTTTAAATTAATATCCTAAAAAAATAATACTTTAAATTATTATTAATAATAAAATAATAATATTTTTTCTTTTATCCTCCCTCTCCCTAAATATTTTTTTTCTTTCTTTTCTTTTTTCTTTTTTTCCCTCTTTCCTTCCCTTCCTCCCGCCGGCCGCCGTCTCCCCCCAGCCCCATCGCATCCCCCGACTCTGGCACCACTAACCCCCGTCCCCTCCTCTCTGCGGCTTCGCCCCATCACAATCCCTTTTTGTTCCTTCTCTCGGTCCCAATAAATACAAGCCCCCGTGACTCCACGCAAGCACCAGCGATCGCCCCTCTCCTCCCCCAGCTCTGGCGCCACTAACCCGGCCCCGCCCTATCGTCGTCTGCATCGCACCTGGCTCTGTGCGACCACCAAACCCCCTCCCATCTCCTCTCCCAACTCCGACACCACCAACCTCCCTCTCCTCCCCTCCATGACTCTGTCCCGTCGCCATCCTCTCCTGTTTCCTCCTCCGACTCCTGCAAACCCGAGCCCCTGTAGTTCCGCACGAGCACCAGTGATCACTCTTCTCCTCCCCCGACTTCGGTGCCACCAACCTCCTTCCCCTCCCCTCTCCTCTCTTGTTATTGGTACTACCAACCTCCCTCACCTCCCCTCCTCAACCCTGGCCATGGAAGGTCACCCGCTTGGAGCGGTCAAATAGGAAATCTTGGATGGTGGCTTGGGTTTGTCGGTGCTTGTTTGAAGTCGTAGGGTCGGATCACGATGTTTTGCAGGGATCTTTCTTAAATCAGTGAAGATTTTCAATGCTTTTCTATCTAAATGCTACAATTAAATTCATTTGAAGAACTAAATTGGCAACAACCCAAGGCTCCTCCGCAGAATATATATATATATATATATATATATATATATATATATATATATATATATATATATATATATATGTGTGTGTGTGTGTGTGTGTGTGAAGATTTTCAATGCTTTTCTATGTAGATGGTACAATTAAATTCATTTGAAGAACTAAATTGGCAACAACCCAAGGGTCCTCCGCAGAATATATATATATATATATATATATATATATATATATATATATATATATATATGTGTGTGTGTGTGTGTGTGAGAGAGAGAGAGAGAGAGAGAGGTATACTCAGTTGCTTTTTTCCAACCTTTTTTTTTTTGCCATCACCTCATCTACGTGCAATTTGTTTTTCAAAGCCAACCATATGAATACTTTAATTTTCTTCGAGACCGCCGCTCTCCAAATCACTTTTCCAGACGATAAATGAATTTGTAAAAGAAGTTGATAGAAAAATTACCACTTTCGGTGAGCTTCCAGTTGGGGTATCCGCTATTGGTGAAGGTATGATTGGCTCTAACGATTAGAGGAGGGCATCATAGTAAACAAACTCTGATCGTCATATGAGCCATATACTTTAATGCTGTATTTTTGTCTCTTCCAATTCTAACATGGCAAAGAGGTAGAACAACAGCATACAATGGCAAAGCGGTAGACCAAGTTAGAGACTTCTCTCAAGGAATTAGACAGCTTCTTTAGCAGCAGTGGTCCGAGGAGATTTAAGAGAGCTTGGTGGCTTTCTTTAGTTTTTTTCCGCTACTAAGGTTCTCCTATTGGAGAAGGTGTGCATAGCCTTATAGAGCATGGAATTAATGAAAGACTGTCCAACCATTTATGCCAATAGATTGCCATTGATAGATAGTCCCAATCTCTTTTTAAAGGGTATTTGGTTTGCAACATGAATTGAAATCAGAATAGAAATTGGAATCGATTGAAACTAGAATTGGGATGGTCAAATCATCAAAAAGTATTTAGTTCGTGACCAAAATCGAAACTGAAATCCTTAAGAGAGAATAAATATTGAGTTTTAGGTAGATTAGGTCATTATCATTCCCTCCGAAATTAAAATTAGAATGGACTCCTCTCAATCAAACGATTAGAATGGAGTCATCCATTCTAATTTCAATTTCAGAACCCAACTCTCCCTAACAAAATATCCCCTTATTTTCTTTTAATTCTTCTGCTACACCAACTTGTCCAAAAATTCCTAACATCTTTTAACCAAGCCTGTATCTTGAGCTGAACTTTCAATAAGGACCATAAGCTTCTAGCAAAGGGACATTTGACAATGAGATGCGTTTTGATGCAAAAAGAACACTCAGTTGCTCTTGCCCAATCTTTTTTTTGCCATCACCTCATCTATGTGCAATTTGTTTTTCAAAGCCAACCATATAGTAAATGTCTTAATTTTCTTTGAGATTGCCATGATCTCCAAATCGTATTTCTCCTCGGTTGCCATGATCTGCTATTGGTGAAGGTATGTTTGGCTCTAATTATTAGAGGAGGGCTATTACCAAAAAAAATGGTTAGAGGAGGGCATCATATATTAAGCAAACTCTAATCGCCATATGAGTCATATGCTATAAAAAGGCCGATCATAATTCAGTTTCAGACTGAAAATCGATCCGAATCAAATCGAAAAATCGAATCGAAATCGAACCGAATATAGTTCGATTCGATTTTTATTTTCAAAAATTTTAATTTTTGATTTGATTCGGTTAAAAATCGAAAAATCCAAAAATCTAATCGGAAACCGAAGTCATAATTTAAATTTATATTTTTTACTATGTTGAGAACTTGTTGGTAATACGGATGGATGATTGGATATTTAGATTTAATCTATTATTATAATTTACTGTGATGCATGATTGCTTGTTTGTATTATAGATGATGTGATTTTTGATATGTTATATTTTATTTATTATCGATTTATCATTTATCAATTATCAATATATCATTACTTATCAATTGTTGATTTTTAATGTAAGAAATTATCAATCAACAAATGCAATAGATCCTGAATTTAATTAAATATAATATAACAAACTAACAATAAATTTATAATAATTATTTAAATATATTGTATCAAAAATAGATAACTGAAAATAAAAAAATTATAAAAAAAACTGAATGATCGAACCTAACTGAACCAAAATTCTCGGTTCAGTTTTGATTTGGTTCTTCTCTTATTTGGATCGATTTTTGATTTTTATTTTTTATTATTTGATTTTTTGATTGAATTAATCGAATCTGATCGGTTAAAACAGAATGAACAGCCTTTGGTCTATAATACCCTATTTTTGTCTAACTGATGTGTGGGTTTAACCATTCTTTTGAATAGCTCGTCAACGAAGGCCGCAAGAGAGATTGGACCGATCCACGAATTCTCCCAAAGTCTGATATCCTCACCACTTCCTAGTTTGAATGAAGCGTAATTCCAAAAAGTCATCAAATCCTTCCTAATATCCCTCCACATATATGAAATCTTCACAAAAGATCTTCTTACTCCTATCCCAAATTTTTTTCTAGTATAACAGGCTTGTTTAATTTGTTGGTTCCAAGGTACCTCAGGTCCTTTAATAAGCTTCCAGCTTAGCCAACAAAGAAAGATTCATATCAGTAATATTCTTGATGCTCATACCATCTTCTTTCTTATCCTCGCACACACTATCCCAATTTATAAGATAATGAAAGCCACCTGATGGTTTATGACCTTCCATAAAAAAGCTCTCCTTAGCTATTCATTAACAACCAATGGGGGGGTTTGAATATAGATGTAAAGTTACATGGAATAGTAGTCAACACTGAATCAATCAGAGAAATTTGCCTTCAATGCTAAGGAGTTTACCCATCCAAGAAACAAGTCTAATACGGACTTCATTTCTTAATAAAAAACCACCAACAATATTTGGATAATTTTCTATCACTGATTGGCAGTCTTAGATATACGAAAGAGAACTAAGGATCCGCATTTACAATTCAGCAAGGTGGACAAATACTTAGCTTCATCTTTGGCCATATTTATCCAAATCAATGAGGTTTTATAAAAGTTAATCCTCAACCCGGAAACTTGTTCAAATCCAAGCAAGACTACTTACACTGTCACTAAGCTTCCCTTGTTGGCACAAAAAAGAAGAATATCACCCATACAATGGTGACTTTTCAAATTTGAAAAAGCAAGGATTCGGTCCAATTTCTTCAACAAGACCAGCTGCACCGGCTTGTTTAAGAATTCTAGCTAATACAACAGTTACCAAGACAAAAAGGCAAGATAAAGGATAACTTTATTTGAGTCCTTATCTACACTCGTTCCATCTACTCAGCATTCCATTCACAAGCATTACTGTAGTAGAGGATGATAAAGCATCTGTTACGCCTCCGATCCGAGATTATAAATCGAGGATCGTGACAACCACCGCATACTTATGAAGAACTCTCTCCATAAGCATGCAAGGCATCTCATCACGATATCAATGCATCACAGCGAAATAAATTCAAATAATTATTATTCAACTGAAATTCAAGTAATTAAATCAAATGTCTTACATCCAATATAATTTTTGCTAAAAATAAAATAATAGATCTAAGTTTATTGAAGTTGACAATGCTAAATCTCACCTCTAAAAGCTCTGTCCCAATATTTCTTCCCACGCTCGAAATTAATTATCTGAATCTGAAAAATAGAAAGAAAAGTAATGAGCTAGACAGCCCAGCAAGTAACAATTATCTCAACTAGATATTTCAGATATTATATATTTTTCAAGAACAATGTTGCAAATAAACATAAAAAATATATTTCATGCTAATTTAATACAAATTCAATATTTTTAAATATTCACATATAATATAATCATAAATCCGATTCGATTCAAAGCACTCGTAACTCAACAGCCTCGACTATGACCAACGTTTAACCCCCATTAGCGAGGTCCATAGAATACCAGCGCACAACCCCCACTGGCAGGGTCCACAAATACCAGCGCACAACCCCCACAGGCAGGGTCCACAAACACCAGTGCACAACCCCCACTGGCAGGGTCCACTGAGTACCAACGTATAATCCCCATTAGCGGGGCCCACTGAAACATAGTTAGGCTGAGAGTATAAATCCGATCTGTATCAAAATATTTTGTACCATAATATATCATAATTTTTCACTGAACATGTGCATAAATCGACGTACCATAATATTTCAAAAGCACTTTTCTTTCAAAACATAATTTCATAAATCATGCATAATTTCAGAGAATAATTATTTATTTTCAGAATAAATATGGAATATCTCGAGAAGATGATTCATTACTTACATTTCACGGAGCACTGAATGAACAGATCGACTAACTTCTAGGAGATTCTTCAGTGCCTATTATCTAAAATTATATTTTTACATTAATTTTAATTCAAAATTCAATCTAAACAGATCCCAAATCAAAACCTCACTTAAAATCAGACTCTTCCCTAAACTCGATCAAAATCATCAAAGGAAACCTTCCACTACGCTAATCCTAGAGGAATAACTTTAGAGAGAGAGAAATCCATCAAGAGAGAAAAACAACCTAGAGAGAGAAAATTCTAGAGAGAGAAAGTAGAGAGAGAAAGTTCAATTTCAAAGAGAGAAAGTCAGGATTCAGACTGAAAGAAGAGAGAGAAACTCTCTCTCTCATCATTTTTATTTATTTATTTATTTATTTGTTTATATATATATATATTTATTTATTTATTTATTTATTTTTTCTTTTCTTTTCTTTTCTTCTTTTTCTTCTTTTTCTTTCCTTTTCTTTTTCTCTTTTTTCTTCTTTCTCTTTTCTTTTTCTTCTTTTTCTTTTTCTTTTCTTTTTCTTCTTTTTTTTTCTCTTTTTTTTTCTTCTTTTTCTTTACTTTTTCTTCTTCTTCTCTTTTCTTCTCCTTCTCTCGGTTCCTTCCAGGCCGAACAGGGGACGGCAGTCCCCTCCTTGTGCCGGGCCGTTCCGACCACGACCGCCGCGGCGGAGGCCGGCGGCAGAGGGGGGCCACTCCCCCAGTCACGGAGGAGCATGGCCGACGATCGATTGCGATCGCCGGCACTGAAAAATTCATGGAAAAAAGAGATCAAAACAGAGGTCTCTTTTTTCGACCGAAAATCGGCGACTCTTGTCGCCGGCAGCCGCGCACAAGGGCACGGGAGGAAGGGAAAGGAAGAGAGGAAGAAAAGGGAAACTCACCTCGGCCTCTGGTGACCCTATCGGTGAGCAATCATGGTGAGAACGAAGCAAGGATCCGCGGCTCTAATTCGGAAAAATCGAAGAGGAAAAGAGGGGAAAAGAGCTGATGATTGACTTCAAGGGAGAGGGAAGGTCTTTTTATAGGGGACCCTAGGACTCCGAGAGGTCCTAGGATTCCCGATTTGCCCGATCTCGCCGGAGAAGAAGACTCCTATCGAGAGTCTTCTTCCCGATTTGATTCCTCTATTTTTTTTTTTTTAATTTTGGGCTTTGGTGGGGTGAGATTTGTTGGGCTTGAGCTATAACATTCTTTACCCCTAAAAATCTAAACAACAAATACAGCAGCAAATGTTTGAACAACAGCAGATACAACGAGATACACAACAACATCAGCATCTACCACCACAACATGGAGAGCAACCAGTACAATGGAACAACATTTCAGAATTTAAAAAGCTTGCCCCTCCAGCTTTCAAGGGGACTACTGAACCTTTGGAGGCTGACAACTGGATAATGGAGATGGAGAAGGCTTTCGCTGTCCAAGAGTGTCTTGATGAAGAAAAGATTCGATATGCAGCTTACTTACTACAAGGAGAAGCATACAACTGGTGTCAGCGACTACAGCGCAAGCATGAACAAGACGGCGAAATACTTACCTGAAAAAGATTTCGGATTGCATTCTATGATCAGTATTTTCCTCGGAGTATAAGGATTCAGAAAGAGC